>NC_137027.1:30283723-30368723 GCF_032717465.1 Coenobita brevimanus
TTGAAATACAAGAACAGACCAAGGAAATGATAGGGTTATAAAAAGACCTCATGACACTGCGGTTCAGGAAAAAAGAAAAATGTTAATGGCGTTTCCAAATAATATAAACATTAAACACAGGGACAGAAGGGGGATACAGAGTGCCAGCCTCACCTTATATATTATCCACCGTATGTTTGAGAGACAGACAGACAGACAGACAGAGAAATTATATATATCGTACTGAAGGGTTTAATCTTGCTGGTGCCAGTTAACGCAGCGGTGTAATATGCAAAATAATCGCTATGAAAGAGATACGAAATTTACAAGAGCCGCTTTAAAATACAAAACCCTGAAGCATCCCAGGGCCTCTCGGAGACTCAGACCAAACCCAGATACGCCATACAGGAAGATACTAAGGTATGGCTAATAGATTAAATCACTATACAGGAGGTGCTACGGAATCTTTGAAGCCGTACGACCCCTCGGAGACTCCAACCTAACCCAGACAGGCCGCCTCATGCCTCATTCACCATCGTTGATCCACTGGACATGCACCTCGCCTAGACGCTGGGTGTTGAAGGCGACAAGAATAGAGTTTTTGGTAGAATTTAGTTATCGTTAACCTCAACCCATCCTTAGAAGAAGTCAAAAGAGGCCTGGATGATGATGATGATGATGATGATGATGGTGATGATGATGATGATATATTCTCAGGGAACGAAAGGCTGAATATCATCATCTGAGAACAATGTGAATAAAGCTGATTGTGGTTAGGAAAAAAAATATAATGTATAGGAAAGCAAATGAAAACGCATCAACATTCAGTATTTGTAACTCCTGCTGCTTCGTTGTTGCTGTTATTATTGCTCCAGGTTCATCTGAAATGCAAACCCAGTGGAATGCAGGCTTAAATTACCCTCATCCCTTAGTCCACCATCCTTCTTTCTTGAATAGGGAGGTAGCTGTGAGACGTTTGCACAGCCAGGAAGTTCAGTCGCTCAGTTATATCAGTGCTACCACACGAAGGCGTCCCTCTCCAGCATCATGTCATCAGTGTCGTGGTTAAATATAGAGACGGCGGTTGTGCTTTGATGAAATGAAGGGTCTTGGTGGAGGGGGTATTGTCTTGCCTTGTGATACACGATACTCGTTCTCTTCTTGTACCCACAACGGGGTTAGAGGGAACATAGGTATTAATAAATGATGGACGGAGGAAGAGAGGAAGGAAAGAAGGAGGGATGAGGTAGGGAAGATGGAGGGATGAGGAAGAAAGATGGAAGAAAGGGAGTGTTGGGGGTGAGAGAAGATGAAGGGTGGATGACCTTGGTGAGAGTAGGTTAGGAAGAACTGTGGAGTAAAAAGAAGACGGAAGAGTGAGGCGCTTAAAAGATTGGGTAGACAGATGGAGGGATGAATGGGAAGAATGTTCGATAGGAAGACTTGTGATATTAAAGGGTAGACGGATGGATGGACTGATAAATGGAAGGATGAACTGACAGACGGAAGGCTGGAGGGATGAATGGGAAGGAAGCCGGATAGGTGGACCGGTGAAGTCTTTGGATGGATGGAATTGATGGAAGACTGAAAGAAAGACGGATAGGAAAGGAAAATAGGTGCAGGTGTATGATGGTCTCTTGAATGGATAGAGGGATGGATGGATAGATGGATGGACGAAAATGGGGGTAGGAAGACTGGTGAGGCTAAACGAAAGTTGAATGGATTGTTGATGGTGGTTAGACAGAGGAATGGGTGGATGTATACATAGAGGGAGGGAGGGAGAGCAGGCTGGGAAGATTAGTAGATGGATGGACGGCTAGATAGATGAATGAATGAATAGAAGTTGAAAGAGTAGAATAGGAAGATTAGCGAAGGGCGAGAGAGACAGTGAGAGGGGAAGGAGAGGCAAATTAATCCACATATCCACATACCAAAACTTTGACGGAGCTGGACTGATTGATGCTTAATTGAGTGATTGGTAGTGCGATTTTGACCAGGAAGTTGGGTGTTAAATCGATTACCCAGTGTTCATTCCAGGATTAGCGTTGCATTACAGGTAGCACGGCAGGCTTCGTTGCACATTTTTCTTAGCGATTTATTCTGCATATTGATTTTTGCTGTCGTACTACATGTATCCTAAAGCAGTTCCTAATTATATATGTGTTACGTGGACCCTCACACCTCCCAGAACTTCCAGTGGCATACGGGGTGCTTGACATTTATTTAGAAACTTTAGGTTATTCTAATTCTGCTTAAAACACACACACACACACACACACACACACACACACACACACACACACACACACGTATCAACTTGGGTCCAATTCTCAGCCGTTGCGGAGCTATAGTTATTGAGACCTATCATTTTCACCTATAAGGTCAACAGTACCTGTGGCTTAGCTTCCTTACGGTTCAGAATGTGTGTGTGTGTGTGTGTGTGTGTGTGTGTGTGTGTGTGTGTGTGTGTGTTCCCGACAACTGTTTTGAAAATTAAAAGCATTCTCTAATTCATAATTTTTCAGTTACTTCGATGGAATAAACCAATACAGAATATTATATTTCAGCCAGGGAAAATCCTGTTTCATAAATCAGAAGGGTTTCTTATCGTTGGGTGGCTCAGGAGAGAATCATGTAATCCCGCGGGGCAGCGTCAGGCTGGAGCAAGTGAAGGCAGCATTAAAGCCAAACTTGGGGCGAAACAATACCGACCCCCAACCCTAGCCTGTCTACCTTCCCACCTCGTCCCCTCCAAAACTGCGAGATGAAATGTGCAGACAACAGTACTGACAGGGAACAATATTTGCTCTGATATCGCAGAACCCGCGCCACTGCCCGTCCGCCCATTTTTTTTTTTTTTTTTTTTTTTTTTTGGCCTATCAACCATTGGGGCCGAAGCCCCTGGTCATTAAGGCCGGATATATATATGTATATACATTTAAACATATATACATATATGTACAAACATATATATATATACACACACACACACACACACACACACACACACACACTTCCATGCATACATACAGACACACTTTCATGCAAACGTACATATATATATAATAATTTTTATTTTATTTATTTTTCTGTATTTTTATTTTTAAATTTTTTTCTTGGTTTTATATTTTTTTATACCTTATATTATAAAGAAAGACTAATCTAAAGACCCTAAAACCAATCACCTAACAGACAAATCGCTAACCTATACTAAATCCTACAGAGACAAATAGCTAGACCTACACTAATGGTAAAAATACCTCGACTAACAGAACACCATCGACTGCAGATATGTAATGCCTTTCTACATGACATACCTGCACTCATCACCTGGTGACTGTCAGTCGAAGCACAACCTAATGTAGGGGACATCAATATATGAAAGGGAACCAGACGAGTCAGGAACATTTCCATATACGTCAGCTGTCGTCCCTAATTAGAATAACTTAAGCAAGATGGTATACTGTATTTACATAATTTGTAAAAAAAAGTGAAGAACCTCGCCCAGCAGACTACCATCGACTGCAAGTGCCCAATACCAATCTATATTGAACACTTACACTCATCAGCTGGTGACTGTCAGTCGAGGAACAGGGTTTAATGTAGGGGACATCAATATTGGAAATAGATCAGTGGGAAGGAGGAACTATTTCAAATATGTCAACTGTCAACCCTAATTAATAGTACAATATATACATAATTACAGTCGATAAAAAACAAAACCATATAGTAAAAAAGTCACATCACTCTGATCAGTCCGGTCTCTCTCAAGAAAGCCATCAATTTATCAATCATAACAATGTCCCCATCACCCAGGATGGTGGAAAGGGTGAAGGGGACGTCTACTGTGCCGCAGTAATTTATAAGTGAAGCACGTTCATGAATAAATCGCCGACAGCGCAGGATGATATGACTGATAGATAACACCGCATTACAGATGTCACAGTGCGGTGGGAAGCGTCTTTCCATATATGGTTTCATGTGAGTTAAAACGGTGGCATTGAGCCGTATTCTCGCCAATACTTTTTCTTCCAGGCGACTGGGTCGGTTGGCGGTGTCCCAGTCGCCCAAGTGCGGCTTGCAAGTTGGAATATGTAGTCTGGTCCACTGACCTTGCCACAGAAGATTTATTGATTTCTTTCTGAGAGAGAGACTCGACCGTAGATCACGAGGAACGTCCCAAGTCTCCTCGAGCTCTACAGCCGACTTTGCAAGTAAGTCAGCCTGCTCATTGCTGTAGATACAACAATGACCAGGCACCCGGATCAGCGTGAATGACTTGTTGCATGAATGCAACTTATTAACGATGCGGCCTGGATCTCGTGAGAGTCCGTAGTGCAAGATGCAATTGCCTGAAGGGCTGATTTTGAATCCGAAAATATGACAAATGAGTCATGCCTAGAATTGAGAGCATAGTCTATGGCTTTGTCAATAGCAAAAAAGTTCAGAGGTCAACACAGATGTATGAGTCGGCAACCGATACCTGAGGGCACATTCAGTCGACCACACACTTGCACCCACACATTCACTCGACTTGGAGCCGTCGGTGTACAAGTGGTGGGACCCCAAGTGACGAATGATGATGTTACGAAACAAGTGGTGGACCTTCGCCTCTGGTGCCTTGGCCTTTGGTGCTGGGAGCCATGTAACATCAACAATAAAGCCAGGTGGCTCCCAAGGTGCTATATTTTTTAACATCAACTTGTCACAGTCACTGGGGTCCACACCAAGCTCATGAGTCAGTAAGTGGAGGCGAACGGCAATTGGCCGACGCACCCCCCGCAGAAGGTGGTGGTATTGACGCAAGGGGGTACAGGCCACATTGCCGATATTACTTTTCCTAAATGTTCGAAGTCCATAGGACCAAGCCAGGTAGTCACGGCGAATACGGAGGGGAGGCACATTCGCCTCCACTTCCATACGAGCCACATGAGTACACCGGACGGCTCCAAGACACATTCGCAAACATTTATTCTGTAGCACATCCAATCCTTTCAGCATGGCATCGGATGCCAAGCCATACACCTGTGAGCCATAGTCTAGCTTCGATCGAATAAGGGACTTGTACACCATTAATAAAGATTTTCTGTTGGAACCCCATATAGTACGCGCTAGGTACTTAAGGACATTTAATGGTTTATCACAACGAGCAAGCAAAGTATTAACGTGAAGTTTAAAATTCATTCTGCGATCAAAGTGGAGGCCCAAAAACTTTACAGAATTTTGAAAAGGTACCGCTTGATGAACAAGAGAGGGAGTCTTTCTGGAATGATGTTGATGAGTGTCTGCAGAGTTTTGGAGCGAATGTGAATGTGGTAATGATGGGAGATCTGAATGCTAGAGTGGGAAATGTAGCAGTTGAAGGCATAGTTGGTATGCATGATGTGCCTGGAAGAAATGAAAATGGGGAACGAATGATAGCGATGTGTGTTGAGCGAGAGATGATGACTGGGAATAAGCTGTTTGAGAAGAAAGATATTTATAAGTATGCATGGGTGAGACAGGAGGGTGGAAGGGTTGTTGATAGAGCTTTGATGGACTATGTGGTTGTGTCTAGGAATGTAATAGGAAGATTGTTGGATGTGAGAGTTCTGAGAGGGGAGGGTGGAGGTATGTCTGACCACTACCTGGTGGAGGGAAAGTTAAGAGTAGGTAAGAGATGGGTGAGAGCAAGGAAGGTTAGGTGTGGCAGGGAGGTTTTGAAAGTGAGTGAGTTGGATAAAAGAGAGAAAAAGATAGAGTACCAGGAGAAATTGAAAGATGAGTGGAATGCAGTGAAAGATCGGGAAAATGGCAACGTGGACGAGGAATGGCAGTTGTTTAAGAGTGCTGTGGTGGGGCATGCAGAAGAGGTGTGTGGTGTGAGACGTGTGGGTGGTGGTGTAAGAAAAGGAAGTGAATGGTGGTGCGAGGAAGTAAGTATGGCTGTGGCTGAGAAAAGACGTGCATATGAAGTGTGGCTGCAGAGGAAGGATGAGATGTCATATGAAAGGTATAAGGAAAAGATGAATAGAGCGAGAAGGGCTGTGCGTGATGCTAAAGTGGCAACAGATGAGAGGTGGGGTAGGCGGCTGACAGAGAATTTTCAACAGAATAAGAAAATGTTTTGGAAGGAGGTGAAAAGGGTGCGAAAAGGAGAGTCTGGGAAGGAAGAACGAGTAAAAGCAGAGGATGGAAGGATGTTAATTGAGATGGATGCAGTAAGGAAGAGATGGGCAGAGTATTTTGAAAGATTGTTAAATGTAGAGGAGGAAAGGGTGGCTGAGATTGTGGCGATGGAAGGGTGTAAGGAATAAATGTGTTGCGAGAGTTGAATGATTCTTTGATCACGAAGGAGGAAGTGGAGAAGGCAGTAAAGGAGATGAAAACAGGGAAAGCTGCAGGTATGGATGGGTGTGTTGTGGAATGCCTGAAGGGTGGTGGAGTGACTATTGTTGACTGGTTAGTAAGATTGTTGAATGTGTGCTTTGTGAAGGTATGGTGCCAATTGACTGGGCAAGTGCTTGTGTGGTCCCATTGTATAAAGGCAAGGGTGATAAGTATGAATGTACTAGCTTTAGGGGTATAAGTCTGTTGAGTGTTGTAGGTAAGGTGTATGGTAGAGTGTTAAGTATGAGAGTTAGAGAGGGTACAGAGGGAGTGATTGGTAATGAGCAGTGTGGCTTTAGGAGAGGGAGGGGGGATGGGTTGATCAGGTGTTTGCTGTGAGACAAGTGTGTGAAAAGTATTTAGCGAAAGGCAAGGATGTGGTTTGGGCATTTATGGATTTAGAGAAAGCGTATGATAGAATTGATAGGGAGGCTTTGTGGACTGTTTTAAGATTGTATGGATTTGATGGTAGGTTACTAAAAGGCGTGAAAAGTTTTTATGTAAATAGTAGAGCGTGTGTAAGAGTGGGAAATGCTGTGAGTGATTGGTTTCCCGTGAGAGTGGGGCCGCGACAGGGATGTGTGATGTCGCCTTGGTTGTTTAATATTTACATGGATGGTGTTGTAAGGGGGGTGAATGCAAGAGTTTTAGGTGAAGGTCTGAGTCTGGTGAATGTTGATGGTGGAGAGTGGAATCTGAAGCAGCTGCTGTTTGCAGATGATACTGCACTGGTGACTGATTCAGAGGAGAGATTGAGACAGTTGGTAGAGGAGTTTGGAAGGGTGTGTGAAAGGAGGAAATTGAAAGTAAATGAGAATAAGAGTAAAGAGATGAAGTGTACGAGGTTGATAGATGGTAGGGGGATGAATATAGTTTTGAATGGTGAGTTGCTTGAGGAGGTAGATTGTTTTAAATATCTAGGGTGACATGTTGCTGTGGATGGAAGAATAGATGCAGAAGTGAAGTTTAGAATAATGAAGCAGGAAAGGTGCTGGGCGGAATGAAAAAAGTGTTTAAATGTCGTTCGCTTAGAATGGATGTAAAGAGAAGGCTGTATGAGGGTCTTGTGGTACCGACTGCATTATATGGGGCTGAAACATGGAATATGGGTGTAGCAGAGAGGAAAAGTTTGAATGTAATGAAGATGAGGTGTCTGAGGAGTATGTGTGGAGTGACGCGTATGGATCGGTTGCGAAATTATGAAGTGCGAAGGAGAACTGGAGGTGTTCGGGAGATGGCTGGTAGAGTTCAGCAGAGGGTGTTGCGATGGTTTGGGCATATGGAGAGAAAGGATAATGAGCGATTGGTGAAAAAGATAACTAGATCTGATGTGAGAGGTGTAAAGCTGAGAGGAAGACCACAAATAGGATGGATGGACAGTGTGAAGAGAGCACTGGATGCTAGAGGGATGTCTGTTGAGCAAGGAAGAGTGGCTGTGCGTGACAGAAATAAATGGAGGGAAATTGTGAATGAATAAGTGATGACGCAGCCCTGAGGGGATATTCTCCTACATTTGGTCTGATCAGCTAGTCAGGTCAGGTGCGTGTAAGGGGATGGGCCTGTTACGATGTGGCAGGGGTAAACCAGTTCTGCTGTCGGGCCCTGCTGCGGATGTCACTGATTACATTGCGCAGTTGACCCTTGTGCGGTGTGGTGCGGTGAGGATCTGTCCATTCTCCCCTATGGGGCTAAGATGCGAATGAATGTGTTTGAATGGATGAGTAAATGAGGAGTGTGTCGTCCTGTCTCGGCTACCTCCCTTTCCTTGGGGGAAGCAGCCTAGGTATATAGATAGATAGACCGCTTGATTATCCAAAAATAAACGCAAATCGGGGACGTTACGATTAGTGAAGACTACAGCGGCACACTTACGGACGGAAAACTTAAAGGCCCGGACGGAGTCAAGGGCTGCTTAAATCTGCCCAACCAAATTTGTGCATTACGGGAAGAGTGCCATATTGCACAATCGTCAGCGTAGAGCGAGTATTTAAGATTCCTCGGGATGGGAGCTGATGACAGAATATCATTGATCATAATACTAAATAAAGTAGGACTAAGCACACTTCCCTGTGGCACCCCGTTTTCCTGGATAAATATATCCAATGTTACGTTATGGGGCAATTTGACAGAGAAAGTCCAGTCCCTAAGAAATTTGAAATAAAAATTGGCAAATTTCCTCTTAAACCATAAGCATAGAGCTTCATTAGTATACCGTGTCGCCATGTCATGTCATAGGCTTTATGGATGTCCAAGAACACCCCTATCATGAATTCTTTATTGGCAAATGCCTCTGAAATACAATCCTCCAAATTCATTAAATGATCTAGTGAACTTCTGTATTTACGGAAGCCACACTGTTGATCATTTAACAAATTCTTCGACTCTAAAACAAAAAGAAGCCTGTTGTTTACCATTCGTTCCATAACCTTATATAGACAAGAAGTCAACACAATAGGACGAAATGAAGTGGGATTCATAAGACGACCAGCCTCTTTGGGTATTGGTATGACGTGTGCAAAGTGCCGTGAGTTTGGGAACGTTTGAGACGCCCAAATCTCATTGTACAATCCTAACATCTTAATCAGGTTGTCCTGATTAAGATGCTGGATCATACCATACGTGATGGTGTCTGGTCCAGGGCTGGTGTCTTTACAGGATTTAAGGACAAGGAGCAGTTCATCTAGCGTAAACTCTTGGTTGTACGGGGAGTCTACGTCTTCTGTGGCAAAGTCTAATATCTGTAGCTCAGCTATGCGTTTATGATGTTGAAAATGCGGATCATAATTGGCTGAGCTACTTACATGAGAAAAACTCCTGGCGAGGATGTTAGCAACGTCCGCGGGCTTGTCATAGATGTTATTATTTACCTGAAGGGTGGTCACAGGGATTTTTGGGCCTTTATTATTTAATACTCTAATAGTGGACCAGACTTTACATAATGGTGTTGTACGAGTCACCGTGGACACAAAGGACCGCCAGGAGTCACGTTTGGCCCTTCTTATTATTCTCCTTGCCTCAGCCAGTGCCTGTTTGTATGCAATAAAATTTATCTCAGTGGGCTGACTATCAAAAATCCTGTATCTCCTATTGCGTTTTCTTAATGCTTGTCAGCAATCCGGCGTCCACCAATGTGCTCTGTGCTTCGCATGAACTGTAGAAGTCTTGGGAATAGCAGGCTCAGCTGCGTGTAATATGGATTGGGTTATATTTTCGACCTTAACATCTATGGTCTCCCCAGATATATCTAAATTGGCAATCCTTGAGAAGGATCCCCAATCTGCTTTCTTATAGTTAAATTTTGGAGGTGGAAGGTCCAAAATGATGTCGCATGTATAAGAAAGGCAGATGGGTAAATGATCACTTCCCAAGGAGTCGTCGTAAGGGTCCCATGAGAAATCTTGATGTGTCAGGTCTCCATATTATAATTACAAATCATAATAGATAAATAGATAAATAGATTGATAGAGAGACAGATAGAAGCAGGAAGTCAGATGATGAGAAGGTATTGTGTCTGTGAGAATCGAGCAATGCTAAACATACTTACACACTCTTAACTCAAGGAATGCTTTATAGGCACACGACAGCGCCTCGTGACCATACACACACATGCACACTACTCACACACAGGTTTCTGGAACTTTCCAACCACAGTGTAACACACGTGACACGACCCCTGCTACACCAGAATTTAGGAGTCAAGAGGTCAGAAGGAGACAGGCCATAGAACAGGCAGGTAGTAGGGAGAAGGGCTTAGCAACATGGAAGAGAGAGAGAGAGAGAGTGAGCGAGACAGGGAGGTAGCTAGCGGGGCTCTACTTTATACTTCACTAGTGTGTGTGAGACTTTGTTAATATTTCCAAGACAAATCAAAATAGTCCCACAGTATTCATTACCTCTCCTGTCATTGCATGACAAAAAGGGAACCAAGATTATCTACTTACAAAGCTACTCACTTATAACAACCGCTCGTCCACAAGTCTAATATATATATAACTTCTCTACAAGTTTATACAAAGTCTTTTATGAGATTTGGTAGCAGCGAACGTATACGAACCTCGTCTACGAATCAACAGTGAATTCCTACAAAATATCAAGATTGAAAACAAAAAATACCTCACACAACCAACAACTCACAACCAGCTTCTGACAGTTCTAACCAACCCCCCCTCCGTCTCCACAATCATCACGCTGATGTAGAAGTGATCACATGACGCCTTACCAGTAGTTTAACAAAGTACTGATACAAACAATCTTGCAATTTCTACGACGAACCAACGATCTACAACCATCTACAATCAACTACAAGTAACAACTTATAATCTTCTACACGCACCTACAAGTAGCGGCAGTCTTCATCCCACAACGAGTAAATCACAAGAAAAAAGGACCAAGTCTCTAGCTGTCCACAATGGCACTTCATTTCGTCTTCGAGAACGTATTCGGGAAACTTAGCGGGGGAGCTCTTACCTGGCATCCACCTCGCTCAACATGTGAGGGAACAGCACCTCAACAACATCCCATCACCCAGTCCCCAGAAGCTGGCGTGAGGGTTCAACATGCGGCGCACTTGGCTGGCTTACATAGCCCCAGAGGCTTAAACAACAGAGAGACATGACCGGCAACACGGACCGGTTAACACGCCATGAAGGTATCATTGTAACTGTATTCTGTGGGCAACAACCATTCCTGGTCCAGGCCGCCACGTAGCTGACTTACAGGGTAGCGCCACCAACCCCGGCCTAATATATATATAAACTTGTAGAGAAGTTATATATATATTAGACTTGTGGACGAGTGGTTGTTATAAGTGAGTAGCTTTGTAAGTAGATAATCTTGGTTCCCTTTTTGTCATGCAATGACAGGAGAGGTAAAGAATAGTATGGGACTATTTTTATTTGTCTTGGAAATATTAACAAAGTCTCACACACACTAGTGAAGTATAAAGTAGAGTCCCGCTAGCTACCTCCCTGTCTCGCTCACTCTCTCTCTCTTTCTCTCCCATGTTGCTAAGCCCTTCTCCCTACTACCTGCCTGTTCTATGGCCTGTCTCCTTCTGACCTCTTGACTCCTAAATTCTGGTGTAGCAGGGGTCGTGTCACGTGTGTTACACTGTGGTTGGAAAGTTCCAGAAACCTGTGTGTGAGTATGTGTGCATGTGTGTGTATGGTCACGAGGCGCTGTCGAGTGCCTATAAAGCATTCCTTGAGTTAAGAGTGTGTAAGTATGTTTAGCATTGCTCGATTCTTGCAGACACAATACCTTCTCATCATCTGACTTCCTGCTTCTATCTGTCTCTCTATCAATCTATTTATCTATTTATCTATTAAGATTTGTAATTATAATATGGAGACCTGACAGATGTATACCAGGGGAGGCCAAAGATAAGTCAATGGCCGAAAAGTTACCAGTACGATCATCTATATGAGTCGCTCTACCATCGTTCAGAAGACAGAGGTTCAGAAGACTGTAGTATTAGGTCGGCTACTTGCTCCCCACGACCATCAATCCTCAAGCTACCCCATTGATAGTGATGGGTGTTAAAATTGCCCAGCACTAACTTATTCCCAGGCAGATGTTCAAATAGTGAATATAAAGCATCACTATCAATGAGGCCATGTGGAGGACAGTACAGAGAGCAAATAGACAGATACGTGTTATTAAATTTTACTCTGCACGCGACAGCTTCCAGAGTAGAATTTAGAATCATTTCCGTTTGTGGGTGTGATTTGTGTGTGTAAATGGCTACTCCGTGACCTTCATATCTTCTATATGAGTGGTAGCGTTTTTAACTGTGGAGGATCAGGATGATCCTCCAGGCGCGTCTCCTGTAAACAAACAACGTCTGGCCTGTGTATTGAGAGCAAGATTGCTATATCTTGTAACTTATTCCCAATACTTCTACAATTCCATTGTAATACAGTGAAAGCGACGGTTTAAGATTTACGTTGGGGGCCAATGTGCTTTGTCTTTTTTTTGGCGCCCGCCAGCAGGCGAGCGACTACTGGGGGACCTATCCCGGTGCTTGTTTACGGAAACCTCCATTTTTTCATAAATTACTAGGTTCCCTGACTCCCCTGATGAAGAGCTAACCTTCCTCTCACTCACTGGAGTGGGAACCTGAAGAACATGAGGACGAGACTGTTTTGTGAGGGTGGTCATGTTACTTTTACTAGACTTGTCAGGCTTCGTTTTAGGCCGTACTGATGGAGAGGCAGCAGGAGCCTGAGAATAGGTTGTAACCTTAGGGATGTCAGTGAGAGAGTTGGAGCGGATGGGAGCCCGAGATGGAGAGGTACTGTGAGTGGCAGGAGAGAGAAGGACAAGATCAGTCTGCGTCTCTACAGAGCACATCACAGGACGGGACATTACCGCCAAAGCATAGGACCTATTCGGCATGGGAGTTGCATGCAACTCCTTCACCTTTTTCCTAGCTTCGTAATAGGAAATGCCCTCAGTTGCCTTCACTGTGCAGACCTCCTTCTCCTCCTTCCACTTGGGACAGTCCCTAGAGGAAGTGGAGTGAGTGCCCTTGCAGTGAAAGCAACAGACCGTCTCAGATGTACAATGGTCAGCATCATGACCTTGGCTTGCACACTTGCCACACACCGGCTGGGAAGCCCGACAAGTCTTTGCACCATGCCCATATAACTGGCATTTCATACAACGGAAAGGGTTGGGGATGTATGGCCGTACATGAACAATTTCGTAGCCGATTTTTACTTGGCTAGGCAGTGACACTTTACCAAAAGTTAGAATGACGGTTGCAGTCTTTGTCCTGACACCTTCTGAAAATCTGGTGATAAATCTAGCATCGATGACATCTTGCTGAACGAGTTCCTCTATGATCTCTTCCTCACTCATCACCATAAGATCCCTGCAAGTGATAACTCCCTTGCAGGAATTCATGGAAGTTGGGATCTTGGTTTCGACATCATAGATGTGGAACTTGCGCAGCTTCAGCAAGTCCTTAACTTGGGATGAATTACATGTTTTTACAAGGAAGGTCTCCATTCGCAAGTTTTTTTACTTGTTCCACCTCCCCAGCACAGCCATCAATAACCTTTTTAATCATGAAGGGATTAAGAATGCTCAAGGGAGTGGAACCTAGAGCAGTGATGATTACAAATTCTGCACTATGTACAGGGACGTCACGAGGCACACGAGTCTGGGGCCGTTCTATCTGGGGGCTGTCAGCCCGTGTAGTAGTCAGGGGTCGGTCGGGACTACCTCCCCCTCTGAGGGGAGGGGAGGCAGTAGGGGCGTCCTCCATACTACCATTCCCCCGTAACAGGGGAAGTGGGAAGGAGAGAAAACGAGCAAGGGACAAACAACCGGGGACCACACACCTAAGTCTGAGGTTGCCCTCTCAAACCATTCCAGGGAGGCCCGACCGTGTTGAATCACGCCCCAGAGCGATCAGTTGGGGGGACCCTCTGTGGGCAATAAGCAAAGGTAAACTCAGTATAATGGTACAGACACCTACTGTACCTGTGTGGGGGAGGCGGTTGCTGAATCGGTAGAGAGGCGGCCTGCAGTCCTGATGGACGCAAGTTCGAATCCCGGCTGGGGCAGGGAACAGTTTAAGGATTTGATTTTCATAACAAGCAGACTTTCCTGATCTACCAGATGATCCGCCGACATGTCAAAAAAATACCCCCACTAATACCAATACACCAGTCTTGTATGAGACAGCCCTAGCATGTATTCAATATGGATGGTGGGTGTTAGTGCCGAAGTGGTGACATGTGGAGATGTAGGAGGACTACTGGGCCTTGGGATAGGCTACTGCCCCCGAGATATAGGCACTGAAGCCTTTGCCCAGAGTCGGACACATAAAAAAAAAAAAAAACTAACTTTATTTAAAAAACGCCCTAGTGGCGACAAAAACAAAACTAATGCCGGTGAGGCAACCCTGCAACTAGAGAAGAGTTCAGCACACGTCCGCCCTCTTCACAACCATCCATCAAAGTCCCCAGGCATACGAGAGAGGGATTTCAATTATGTGCAGGTGTTTGTGTAGGCGGCGGTGTGACGGGCTGGTAGGTGGACGGTTAATACACTCGCAAAACACTGCTAGACATATATGCTAAACTCCTGACTTTTTGTGTAGGGTAATGATAGGGTGTAATGACCGTCTTCCTAGATTCGTCGTTAATGGTATCTACTGTATTGCAAATGGCGACACTGTGGACTGGGATGATGCTGATGATGATGGTAATGATGATGGTGGTAATGAGCAGCTTCTAAATCAACATTTCTCTGGATTCTTCTCGTTGTTTTCAATATTCACTCTCTCACGCTTATGGGACTCTCTTTCACCAAAATTAAACCATCTGCCATTTATTGTAAAAGAATAATGAACTTGTCCCAACCATGAAAGGGTTACTTGTGACAATACTCTTAGGTCCTATGACATCCTTAGTTAAGCAAAATCGTCCGGCGTAAGCGGGAATACAGCACTACAACTGACACTACCATGAAAGAAGTAACTTGCTCTCACTAACATAAGCTTACGGGAAGATAGGCAGACTGACAGACAGACAAACAGACAAACAGATAGATAGTTAGACATTTCGATGTTATACGGAAAGACAATTACATCGAGTGCGATCCTGTAGCTCGGGTTCGTAGTGGGCCATGCATTCCAACAGTCAGTGGTTCTTACCTAATTGTATCTTTACAGGAATGAGTCAAGCTCGTACTGTCCCGTGTCTTAAACCATATTTATCACACATATCCTTAAAACTGTGAATTGTTTTGGCACACACTATGTCATTCGGTAGTGCATTCCACTGATCAATTGCTCTATTTGGGAAATTAAATTTCCTTATGTCTTTAGCCCCTCTCTTCTTATGCAGTTTTTTGCAGTGTCCTCTTGCTGATAGTTCCCCATAGGTTAAGTAATCATTTATGTCTATTTTCTCCTTCCCTGATATGCATTTATATAGCATAATCATGTCACCTCTTTTCTCTCCCTCCTGCAGTGTTGGTAGATTCAGTTTATTTAGTCTTTCTTCGTAGCTTAGATCCCTTAAGCTTGGTACCCATCTTGCAGCGGCCCTTTGAACTTTTTCAATCTTGTCTGTGTGTTTTTTGAGATGAGGACTCCAGACTACTGATGCATACTCCAGGGTTGGTCTGATGAATGATGTTATTATCTTTCTTAGCATGTCTTCATTTACGTATGTGAATGCAATTCTCATATTTGCAAGTAGTGTATACATGTTCCGTACCTTTTCACTGATGTGGTCAGCCGGAGATAGTCAGTTATTGATAATCACACCTAAGTCCTTCTCTCTTTCTGATGTGTGTAGGATTTTATTTCCTAACGTATAATCCCAATCAGGTCTTTTTCCACTTTTACCAAACTTGATTACATGACACTTGTCCACATTGAATTCCATTTTGTGTGTGTGTGTGTGTGTGTGTGTGTGTGTGTGTGTGTGTGTGTGTGTGTGTGTGTGTGTGTGTGTGTGTGTGTGTGTGAATGCTGTGGGGTAGTAAATGAGCCCAATTATTGAGTGTAAAGCCAGAGGTAGGGTAACCTTGCCTGGCTGGGTGAAGCTGCACATAGCCAAACACATACACTCCTTCATATTAATTACACACACACACACACACACACACACACACACACACACACACACACACACACACACACACACACACACCGTCCATCATGGTAATTACAATACCAACTCACAGTGAGCCTGCCCAACTAACCAGTATGTAGGAATTCCACAACAATATTCAAGTAGCTGAATCTTACATGAATAACTTTGTGTGTGTGTGTGTGTGTGTGTGTGCGAATATTAGTCAGTGTTTTCTAAGACATTTATATCGTTATTATTAAATTCTTTAATTCAAAGACGAACTTTCATTTTGCTCTCGCTGTCTCCAAATTGTAGTATTCAGCTTTAAGGAAATGTCCTAACTGCAGGAAATGTTTGATGTGTCCTTCATTTACCCCTTCACTACAGGACTGCTGGGACTCAATGAGAGGCATGTTTGCTTCATGCCCAAAGTCGACATATAAAAAAGTCAATAAATAAACAAACATAAATAAATGAACTCATATATATTACTGCATACTTATGAAAAAAAAAGGTGTGCCGGAAATGCGGAGCTGTATGTAATATTCCTTACTCTGGTAAATATCCCAGGGCCATTTTGCTTCGAAAATGGTATACTTCCCGTCTGGCCGCAGTTCTCTAGCTCTTTTTTCCCATCCTCCACCCACCCTACTTCTCCCCTTCCCTCCCTCCTGTCCACTCTCTCTCCCTCTCACTTTGTCTCCTTCCCATGCTCTCCTCACGACTCTCTTTTCTCTTAACACTCTCTTCTCTTCCCTTTCTCTCCCCATCCCTTATCTCCTCCACCCAACCCTCCCCTTCCTCACTCACTTTCTAGTCTCTTCATTTTCTCTCCTCCCGACTGTCTCTCCTCCCCCCCCCCCAACACTTTCTCCTTCCTTCCTCTCTCTTTCTCCTGTTCACTCTCCTTATCTTTACCAACACTCCCTAACTCGACTCGCTGTCTTTGCCCTCCCAACTCTCTCTCCTCCCCCTTCCCAGTCCTTCCCTTCTACTCCTCAGACAATGGACTCGCCCAGCCCAACTCGGGTGGGGAAAAAATTGAGTAAATTAGCGTATTTTCTCAGAGACATTACCCACGGCAACAAGCCCCTCCTAGAAATTACAGTAAGGCGGGTTCATTCTGCATGAGAACCCACGGTGCGATTCTTGTCCGAGTTTATAGGGGCTTAATGGCCAATACGGAAGGGCATCAGAAAGGGTCAGAACGCAATCGCCTTCACACCAACAGTGGTTAGTGGATTCGAGAAAGTAGGTGTGTGGGGAGGGGGAGAGCGAGAGGTTGCAGGGGATTAGGGAGGAGTAAATGGAAGGATGAGATTGTCATAGGAACCGTTTGCAAATCTGCCGCTGTGATAGTCAAATACACACTAATGTTGGCACATTAGACCGGCAGGCGAATTGAGGATATGATTGCATTTTTTTAGGGCAATGATCTAACATTCTGATTTCCGAGTACAGTGTGAGACAGATGAATAAATGCTCACATACAGTGACGTAATGCTTAACTCTACCATAACATAAGGTGACCAGATTTATTGGAGGTAAAAGCGGGACGCGTGTGTGTGTGTGTGTGTGTGTGTGTGTGTGTGTCTATATATACAGATAGATAGATAGATAGGTAGATAGACAAATAGATAGCTATAGATAGATATATAGACAGACAGATATTGACTAATGTGACAGCGACCGCTGCTGCGCTACACCTCCAACTAAGGCTGCTAATCAAACACTAACGTCTCCTACGAACTCCGAACATACCGTACGGTACAGTGAATGGGTCGACCAAAGTTACAAGCTAGTGAGCATTACAGATTTTATATTAATAATTCGGTATTTCATTTGGTTAGGATTTTGCATAATTATTCTAATTCATCCTAATTTCATAAAAGAAGGTCATGTTATATCTATTGCAATAGTAAGTTTCTAAAAGCGGGACAATTAAGATAATTTGCTCTACCTATCCTTCTATTTGTCTGTCTATAGTTTTCTACAGTGCCTTAAAGAGTCAGGAATGTTTGAACTTAAAATGTTATACATTAAAAACGAATGGTGGTGTGAGCTAACTTTGCACGAAAGTGCGTGTAGGTCACATAAACCCCTCTGATTAGCGGCTCATCCATGCACACAGTTTGCTGGCTAAAATTGCCAGTATATAATGAAACCTTATTATCCCGATACTGAAACCGCTGCTATTATACTTTCATATATTGTGTCGTGCTATGAGTCATTTATGTGTGGATTATGAAGATTTGTTTGTTTGTTTTGTTGATGCTTAATGGCCATCGCCACCAGCGTGGGGCATTAGGCCAGCCAGAATAAGTGAACAAACTGGATCCACTCCCTCACCGTGCACCACCGACGATCTAAGGGGCCAGTCGAGGGGGGAGCATATGATAGAATGCTCGAAGATCGGCTAGACGCACCTCCTCCCCCCTGACAATCAGCGCAGGTCTTATGTCCTCACCCCGGTCGGCAGCTCGGAGCAGATCGTAAAGAGTGGTGTATGTCGTTTCTCTGAGCTGGTACGACCGGGTGTGAGCGCTAAGAGCCAGAAGGTGTCTATAGGAGGCTACGTCTAGCCGGTCCTTTAGATCGATGATGGGAGGGCGAGATGGAGTGCCCTCCTCTATCTGAGGAGGGGGGGACTCACCAACTTCCTCCTCGGTCGAGGAGCCGGTCGAAGCTTCCTCGGCCATGGAGGCAGTGTCAGTTGAGTCCCGCTCCTCCTCAGACATTTGGCGGCTGGTGGACTTCCGCTGTGGTCGTCGTCGTAGTCGTGGCGTTGGTCAAGTCCGGAGCAGGGTCGGTTATCCGAGAAGCTGTCAGTTGGTTGAGGGGGGCCTCCAGCCTAAGTCTCTTCCTCGGCATCTGATGAGGAGCAGCAAGTCGTGTTTGTGGTGGGTGAGCCCGACGCTTCCGTCGGCGAGGGGCAGAGTGTATATTGCGGCAAAGCACTCGGGGATGATAAGGCGAGGCAGCCCATTCTCCTCAAAGATCTTTGGGAGAAGAATGCGCAAAGTCCTCTTATCATCCCCACAAAAAGCCTTTGCCGTCACGATACACGTCTCCACGACGAGGTTCATCCGTTCAGAACTCCCAGGATCCCTGGCCTGACGTCCCCGGTCCGTGTGGCGCTGCCGTGCATGGGCAGAATCCTGCACAGCAACACCACCTGGCCCAGGATTATGAAGAACATTATACACTGCTATTCATGGAAGTTCATGTCAGTTACTCTTCATAAACATGCATTTGTATGTTCTGAACTGGTACAAACTAAATATTTTTCTGTTTCTGTTCATCAGTGAAATGGTTTTATTGAAGTAACTACAGATTAGCTCTAAAGAAAAGAAAGGAACGCAAATTAACGTCAGCTACAAATAATTCTCCATATCAATACCACATCTATATCCACTGCAGTCTCTGTCTCTACATAATCTTCATCTCTTTCTATCATTGCCTCTCTGTTTATACGTTCATACACTATAGGCTTAAATTTTTCTGCTTTTCCTTGGTACAGGGAAATTTTGTAGAACATTTATATGCCAGTACAATAAAACTAGGGCACTTAACCTAGAAATGTACAGTGTAAGCCATAATTAAGAGAGGGATGTTGAACAGTCCACCCATTTCCAATGCATCGGTCCAGACAAGCTTATAGCGGGCCTGTGCATAGCGTAGCAACTGGCAAGTGCTCAGTGCCCCGGTAACGTATACGCGGAAATGGTGCATGTGTTCCTACCTAATTGTATCTTTACAGGAATGAGTCAAGCTCGTACTGTCCCGTGTCTTAAACCATATTTATCGTACATATCCTTAAATTTGTGAATTGTTTTGGCACACACTATTTCATTCGGTAGTGCATTCCATTGATCAATTGCTCTGTTTAGGAAACTGAATTTCCTTACGTCTTTATCACCTCTCTTCTTATCCAGTTTTTTGCAGTGTCCTCTTGCTGATGCTTCCCCATATGTTAAGTAATCATTTATGTCTATTTTCTCCTTCCCTGATATGCACTTATATAGCATTATCATGTCACCTCTTTTCCTTCTCTCCTGTAGTGTTGGTAGATTCAGTTTATTTAGCCTTTCTTCGTAGCTTAGGTCCCCTAAGCTTGGTATCCATCTTGTAGCGGCCCTTTGAACTTTTTCAATCTTGTCTGTGTTTTTTGAGATGAGGACTCCAGACTACTGATGCATATTCCGGGGTTGGTCTAATGAATGATGTTATTATCCTTCTTAGCACGTCTTCATTTATGTATGTGAATGCTATTCTCATATTTGCAAGCAGTGTATACATATTCCGTACCTTCTCGCTGATGTGGTCAGCCGGAGATAGTATGTTATTGATAATTACACCTAGGTCTTTCTCTCTTTCTGATGTGTAGAGGGTTTTATTTCCTAACGTATAATCCCAATCAGGTCTTTTTCCATTTTTACCAAACTTGATTACATGACACTTGTCCTCACTGAATTCCATTTGCCATGTATTACTCCATTCATGAAGTTTATTTAATTCTTCTTGTAGCTCTTTACAAGAGTCTGTGTTAGTAATTCCCCTTTGTATTTTTGCATCATCTGCAAACATATTCAGATAGCTTTCATTTCCAGTGTTACTGTTTATATAATTTATATACACTAAAACATGATTGGTGCCAGCACTGAACCCTGTGGTACTCCACTAGTCACTTCTTTCCATGATGAGTAGTTTCCCCTTAGTACTGTTCTCATTTCTCTTTTTATGAGAAAATCTTGCATCCAACAAAACAGTTTGCCTCGAATTCCTCCTTGATGGTACAGTTTCCATAAAAGTCTTTGGTGTGGTACTGTGTCAAATCTATCTATCTATCTATTGCCAGATGCCTCAATCCCGTTTGGGGTGGCCACAAACAAATCGCCGCCAAGTCGCCCTGTCCCCCGCCATTTCACTGCCCTGGTCCCAACTCACACCCCCCTCTCTCATATACCTCTCCACCCCATCCCTCCATCTCATCCTCGGCCTCCCCCTCCCTCTTCCCCCCTCCACCTCACTCACATACACTCTCTTCGTCAGTCTTTCACCCTCCATCCTCTCCACATGCCCAAACCACCTCAGTGTGTTCCTCATAACGCTTCCTATCATATCCACATCCACAACACAACGCTCCTTTATATCCTCATTCGTCAGCCTGTCTCTGCATGTGACTCCACAGGCTCCTCTTAAATAACTAATTTCCACGGCTCTCACTCTTGACTTGTGTCCTTCCAACAACGTCCAAGCTTCACTTCCATTCGTTAGAATTGGTATCACAATACTGTCATGTAGTAACTTTTTCACTTCCATGCTCACTTCCCTGTTTCTTATCACTGCTTTCAAAGAACCAGCAACCTTTCTTCCCTGCTGTACCCTTTCAAGCACTTCACCCTCCAAACCTCCATTCTTACTCATCACACTACCCAAGTACTTAAACTTACTCACATTTTCCAATTCCTCACCATCCAACCTCGCTGTACATTCACTGACTTCACCTCTCTCAAAGACCATCACTTTACTCTTCCCTACACTCACCTTTAGATTCCGTTTCTTACACACTCTCCCAAACTCATCCACCAAGCCTTGCAGCTCCCCTTCGTCTTCACTCAACAACACAGTATCATCTGCAAACAACAGTACAGGGAGTTTCCAAACACTATCCTCTCTCACCAGGGCCACTCCAACATCCACTACCCTACCTTGTACCTCTTTTATTACCCCATCCATGCACAGATTGAACAACCATGGAGACATGACACATCCCTGTTTCAACCCAACTTTCAAAGAGAAAAATTCACTTAGTTCACCATCCACACGCACTGCAGCCTTCGCACCATCGTACATACTCTTCACAGCATTCAACAACTTCCCATCTACTCCATATATTCTTAACACTTTCCATAATCCTTGTCTATCCACCCTGTCATATGCTTTCTCCAAATCCATGAAAGCCGCATACAACTTCTTTCCCTTCTCTAGAAACTTTTCCACTAAAGATCTAAGAATGAATATCTGATCTACACAACCTCTTCCCTTCCTAAAGTCTCCCTGTTCTTCTCCAACTAATTTCTCTGTTCTTTCTCTAACTCTGTCAATAAGTATCCTACCATACACTTTTCCCATTATACTAAGAAGACAAATGCCCCTATGATTACCACACACTTATTTTTCACCTTTTCCTTTGTACAAGGAAATAATTATACCTGACTTCCAATCCTCCGGGACTCTACCTTCCTCCCAGGCCAATCTGCACATCTTCCACATCCATTCTACTACTATCTCTCCCCCAGATGCTTTCTTGAAATCTAAATAGATACTGTCCACCCATCCTTCTCTTTCCTGTATTGTGTTTGTTACTCTGTCATAGTAGCTCAACAGATTAGTAACACATGATTTTCCTCTTCTGAAACCAAACTGTCTTTCTGTTATCATACTGTGTTCTAGATGATTTACCCAAGCTTTTCTTATAAGCTTTTCTAATACCTTGCTTACAACACTGGTCAGTGATACTGGTCGGTAGTTGAGTGGATTTTGTCTATTTCCCTTCTTGAATAAGGGGACAATATTTGTTTTCTTCCAAATAGGTTGCTTGACTCAAGGATTTCGTGAAAATTAAAAATAATGGTTTACTTAAGTCTTTTACACACTCTCGTAGTACCCAACATGAAATTTCATCAGGACCACTTGCTTTTCCTCTGTCTAATTTACTTAACTCCTCCTGTATTACTTTTTCTGCTATTTGTATATCTGGTAGTATGTGTGGACATGCATGTTCCACATAGTCCCTCTCAAAAATTTTTTCTTCTGTAAAAACTAATTGGAAATTCTTATTTAGCGCTTCACAAATATCTTTCTCTTGTGTATAGGTGATTCCCTCGTCCGTAATGGATTGTATTATATCTTTTATTTTGGTTTTGCTTCTGATGTAGCTGTAAAATAGCTTTGGTTGATCACTACTTTTATTTATCATATCCTCCTCAAACTGTTTTTGGGCTTCCCTCCTTATTCTTGTATAAACGTTTCTTGCCTGTTTGTAATTATTATACGCCCTTTCACTATTGTGTCTCCTGTATCTATTCCACATCAAATCTCTTCTTTCTTTTGATTTTTTACATTCTGTATTGAACCATTTCTGTATTTTCTTATCTGCTTCTTTGTGCTGTGGGATGTACTTCTGGACTCCTATTTCATAAAATTTACAGAATTTTTTATATACAGCATTTAAATCTTGTCCTCTAAGCTCATTTTCCCAATCATTTTCCCAATGTGTGTGTGTGTGTGTGTGTGTGTGTGTGTGTGTGTGTGTGTGTGTGTGTGTGTATGTGTTGGACAGCAATATGTTTGGAAAAAAAAGAAAAGGACCTAGTTCTTTGGACGGCATGGCAGTTTTAGCTAATCTTGTCCGTTAAGCCATGCATTTACAACTAAACTTTCTGGATTTTGTTTTGATTGAAGAAAATTTATAAAATATCTGTACACAGGATTTAGAAATGTGAACTAGAAATTCAGCCCTGCACCATTGAGCTAAATGTTGTTCTGTGAGTTTTATGTACCAAATAAATTGCACAATTTCACTGAAGTAAATTGGATTGTTTGGCGAGTGAGGTGGAGTCCTGAATTTTGAAAGCATGAATGATGGATGAATGGAAGTGTGGCCCATTTCCCACTCCCCCTTAATCCAATGATGGCATTTTTTGTTTCATTATTCTTAGCTCTAAACGATTCTGCTCAACTTGAGACATCGTGCTGAAAGTGTTAATGAAGGTCGTTATCTAACCCGTCCAGTAAGAAAAACAAATCACCTAATCTGAATAAAATCTTCAAAAGGTACCAAGAACATCCCAGACATATACGCCACCGGATTAAGAGGGTAAATGGGTACCCAGTTTGTAATTCTCCTATTTATGTTCTTTCCCGTCCCTGTTTCTAAATCACTCTCACCCCGCTAAAAGAAGAGGGTTAATGGGAGACTCGTTTTGTATACGTATATTCTGGGATCGATGGGAATTATATTTTCAGATGCATTGGGAAAGGAGGTTAATGGGAGACTCGTACTGTATATATATTTTCTGGCCCATGGGAATTAAATCTGTCAAATGCATTAGGCAAGAACTAGCCGTTACGTTGACAGGAAAGTTTGTAGAATGTTAATGTTCAGTATAGACGACAAAAATCCATAGTTTTTTACTCTTAGAAAATTCATCACTGCTTTGCTTTCGTAGTATGACATCTCAAGGAAAGAGTCTGTGAGGGTTCAGAGAAGACAAGAAAGCCGATCACACGTTATTAAGTCAGCATAAATCTTTGATATTTCTAATGTACCAACATAGATCTCTTCCCAGGTAAAGATCACAGTGCACGGAAACGTATTTATCGCAGCCACGTGATATCTAAATATATATGGACATAATAAAACCAAGGGAAGAATATTAAGCAAATCTGCGATGCTTAAATACATGAAGATAATCATGAAGACGCTAAACACATAATACCTACAAGAACGATAACGAGTAGTCGTTCTCAGAAGGAAAAGGGTGGAAGCAGCCTGCACAGGTAAGATTCAATCCTTTGTATGTCTCCTTACTGAAATCCTTTTAAAATGTGTTAAAAATAATTGACATCAGTGTAGACCAATAATATGTCACTGCAAGATCAACCACATGTACACGGATATATCCAGTCCTGTCTACGTCTGAGTGAAGACCATTTCAGTGCGAAAAAACAGTTGACATCTATGCAGACCATTATACATGATGTCACCGCGGGATCAGCCAAATATATATCATCTCAGCATAATGAAACGTGGCAGCACTTACGTCCTTATGGTGTAAGAGGTATTATTCTAACTCTACTGTTAAATCTGAATCACGCAATGGCGAAAAAAAAATCACTATTCTTTTATTGTTTTTCCAGTGTTTGCCGTGATTTTATAGTTACGATTGTGTGCGTTTTAATATCTTTGTTTTTAGCAGGAATGAACTGTGTAAAAGCGCTACATTCCGTTTGGGAAAAATTGTAACTATGATAAGTTATCTTGAATGAGGGCAGTGGAAGCCATGCACAGACGCAAACACAAATGCATAGGCCTATTTAAGCGCGCACACGCGCACACACACACACACACACACACACACACACACACACATCTACCTATACGCAAAAGAGACAGAATAATTTGAATAACTCATTATCAATTATACAAGGAAAAAATCATTACAAAGCGCCTCTGCTATTCCCACTGATGCCGTTATGTTAATTATTATTGAAATTTAGGGGCAATAAGCGTCAGGGATAATTTCAAATGCATGCCTTTTGCCACTCAGTTATTTTTATTTTTATTTATTTATTTTTTTCACTGCCTTAGACGCACGACTGGGTATTACTGGAGCAAAATCGAGAGTATTCTGTTAAGGTGAGGAAAATTCAAGCCTCTCGAAAGATAATCGTGGCAAATACATAACAAAGGAAAGGGAAGGGGGGGTGGGGGAAAGGCAGGGAGATTGAAAAAATAAAAATAAAAGTTCAAGTTCTTTATTCCTTAGAGTTCTCGAACAATGCATAGTCCATGCTCAGAGAGTCATCTTGAAGGAACACGAACAATGCATAGTCCATGCTCAGAGAGTCATCTTGAAGGAACACATCATCAGTCAGGCAGGAGAGATAATTACCGTGTGTCTCTCCAAGTGATGTTGTTACCTTTCATCACTTTATAAACTCCTTGACGGCGTGTCACTCAAAGAAAATCACACACAGGATGTCCTCGTTTGAAACAATGGACATTTTAAAAGGTTAATGGACGTAACTAAGCACATGAAAATACACATACAATAGACAGACAAACAGACAAACAGACAGACAGACAGGTAGGTAGGTAGGTAGGTAGGTAGGTAAGGTAGGTAGGTGGACAGATTTTCCGTAAGCTAATGGTCACCGATGGTATAAAATGAACCATATGAAAGAAGGAATGGCCCTGGGTGCCTAACGAGAAACACTGCAGAACTACAGCAAGGTGCAAACCCAGTGGACGAAAATGCTCTTTGTCATAATTCAAGAAGATACTGTATGATTTTCTGTATAACTATAGTGTCTCGTGAAAACTGTGGCAGACATCAAAAGATAATCATGAAAAGGACCAATGGAGTAACGGTAATTATATAATAGTGAATAACAGTAACAGCAGCACCCATGCAAATAACAGAAGTACACCAAAATAATAATACATGAAAACTAAATATATAAAACTATGCCATTAATGAGCAGGAAATTACCCCACTCCACAAAAAATCCCTTACTAACATAAAATAATACCCGGTAATAATATCCATTACCGTAGTTATTACTATGTCATCCATTTCAGAGTGAGGGATTTATTAACTGGGAATTTTTACCCATGAATTATATCCCTTGGTGTTAGTGATGTATTTAAACTAATAAGCCAATCATATTATGCAAATTTTAATTAAATTACTGTTCTTCCACGCAAAACAATAGAAATATATATATTTTTCTTTAAAATTCGCTCGCTCTCTCTCTTACCCCCTTTTCTCCTCACACCTCTCTGCATACCTCCCAGTGCACACACACACACACACACACACACACACACACTTTTATATGCACTCGCTCAGTTCATACGAATATTGTAATGTGATACGGCATACTAAATTAGTTAACTTACTCTCGTGTCACTGATTAAAAACAAAATTAATACTGCTGTGGAAATTTATGTAGGCTGGCAGTATTACTGTATATGGTAGAAAATTACTTTTAAAATAGCTTCTCGTTTTTGCTCTCTTCCATCAATCACTTAGCATTCGTATATTTCGCACAATAACCCATATATACCATGAATAAAATAATCTATGGTAATTAATAAAAGAATAAGATTGAGTACGGATGAACAGGACGAGTATATAGATTTGAGTATAGTACAAAATATAATACAGAAAATCGTATCAGTTCAATTAAATGAAGAAAATATATACTAAAAGCAAAATACAGTAGGTTCAGATGATAGATTTTGCTCACTTCACCCAAGTATTTCGGATTCTCCACCCGGGTTTCGGCCGTCCACAAGCCTCCAGGAGAAATATCATCCTCCAAACAATTACGCTTTTCCGATAGGTATTAAGTTACAGCAACAGGCCTTCCCCTGGCTTTTACACAGAAATTGAATCTATATTTCAGAACTGCGGAGCCCACACTTGCTTGGGGCACAGAATAACCCTTCCATTATTAGTCTGGTGTTGGAGGGAGAGGCCTTCACGTGGTGGGACCGATTTGCTGCTACCGTCAAACACACACACACACACACACACACACACACACACACACACACACACACACACACACACCCATATTCCCATCCATTCACTCCCCTTCCCCTTCTCCCAACATACTCACTACGAAGAGAAATACCCCTAAGCCTGGCAAGCAAGTTAGGTCGACCCAGTAAAGAGGTGGGGGAAATTAAATGACGGCAAAGGCTTTTCTTTTTTTTCTCTCTCTGGGACCGTGTTGACTTAGCGGGGGTTGGAGGGAGGGTTGGGAAGGTGTGTGTGTGTGTGTGTGTGTGTGTGTGTGTGTGTGTGTGTGTGTGTGTGTGTGTGTGTGTGTGTGTGTGTGTGTGTTCTTATCTAATTGTTATTACCTAATTGTATCTTTACAGGAATGAGTCAAGCTCGTACTGTCCCGTGTCTTAAACCATATTTATCGTACATATCTTTAAATCTGTGAATTGTTTTGGCACACACTATTTCATTCGGTAGTGCATTCCACTGATCAGTTGCTCTGTTTGGGAAACTGAATTTCCTTACGTCTTTATCACCTCTCTTCTAATGCTGTTTTTTGCAGTGTCCTCTTGCTGATGCTTCCCCATATGATAAGTAATCATTTATGTCGATTTTCTCCTTCCTTGATATACATTTATATAGCATTATCATGTCACCTCTTTTCCTTCTCTCCTGTAGTGTTGGTAGATTCAGTTTATTTAGTCTTTCTTCGTAGCTTAGATCCCTTAAGCTTGGTATCCATCTTGTAGCGGCCCTTTGAAGTTTTTCAATCTTGTCTATGTGTTTCTTGAGATGAGGACTCCAGACTACTGATGCATACTTCAGGGTTGGTCTGATGAATGATGTTATTATACTTCTTAGCATGTCTTCATTTATGTATGTGAATGCTATTGTCATATTTGCAAGCAGTGTATACATGTTCCGTACCTTCTCGCTGATGTGGTCAGCCGGAGATAGTCTGTTATTGATAATCACACCTAGGTCCTTCTCTCTTTCTGATGTGTATAGGGTTTTATTTCCTAACGTATAATCCCAATCAGGTCTTTTTCCACTTTTACCAAACTTGATTACATGACAATTGTCCACATTGAATTCCATTTGCCGTGTATTACTCCATTCATGAAGTTTATTTAATTCTTCTTGTAGCTCTTTACAAGAGTCTGTGTTAGTAATTCTCCTTTGTATTTTTGCATCATCTGCAAACATATTTAGATAGCATTCATTTCCAGTGTTACTGTCTATGTCATTTATATACACTAACAACATGATTGGTGCCAGCACTGAACCCTGTGGTACTCCACTAGTCACTTCTTTCCATGACGAGTAGTTTCCCCTTAGTACTGTTCTCATTTCTCTTTTTATGAGAAAATCTTGCATCCAACAAAACAGTTTGCCTCGAATTTCTCCTTGATGGTACAGTTTCCATAAAAGTCTTTGGTGTGGTACTGTGTCAAATGCTTTCTTGAAATCTAAACAGATACTGTCCACCCATCCTTCTCTTTCCTGTATTGTGTCTGTTACTCTGTCATAGTAGCTCAACAGATTAGTAACACATGATTTTCCTCTTCTGAAACCAAACTGTCTTTCTGTTATCATATTGTGTTCTTCTAGATGATTTACCCAAGCTTTTCTTATAAGCTTCTCTAATACCTTGCTTACAACACTGGTCAGTGATACTGGTCGGTAGTTGAGTAGATTTTGTCTATTCCCTTTCTTGAAGAAGGGGACAATATTTGCTTTCTTCCAAATATCAGGTAGTTTACCTTGACTCAAGGATTTCTTGAAAATTAAAAATAATGGTTTACTTAACTCCTTTGCACATTCTCGTAGCACCTAACATGAAATTTCATCAGAACCATTTGCTTTTCCTCTGTCTAATTTACTTAACTCCTCCTGTATTACTTTTTCTGATATTTGTATATCTGGTAGTATGTGTGGACATGCATGTTCCACATAGTCCCCCTCAAAATTTTTTTCTTCTGTAAAAACTAATTGGAAATTCTTATTTAGTGCTTCACAAATATCTTTCTCTTGTGTATAGGTTATTCCCTCGTCCGTAATGGATTGTATTATATCTTTTACTTTGGTTTTGCTTCTGATGTAGCTGTAAAATAGCTTCGGTCGATCGCTGCTTTTATTTGTTATATCCTCCCCAAACTGTTTTTGGGCTTCCCTCCTTATTCTTGCATTATCGTTTCTTGCCTATTTGTAATTATTATATGCCCTTTGATTATTGTGTCTTTTGTATCTATTCCACAACAAATCTCTTTTTTCTTTTGATTTTTTACATTCTGTATTGAACCATTTCTGTATTTTCTTATCTGTTTCTTTGTGCTGTGGGATGTACTTCTGGACTCCTATTTCATAAAATTCACAGAATTTTTTATATACAGCATTTAATCTTGTCCTCTAAGCTCATTTTCCCAATCGACTTCTAAGAAATACTTCTTTAGGTCTTGATAATTTCCCTTTTTATAGTTTAGGCTCTTTTTGTAACTTTCATTGCTGTTAACTATGTCATATGCTATCCTGAAGTTGCAATTTAGTACTGCATGGTCGCTTTTGCCGAGTGGAGGGTGATATATTAAATTGTCAATATCATTTTCTTGCCTAGTAAATATGAGATCTAGCATTGAAGGTACATCAAGTCCTCTTTTTCTGGTGGTTTCCCTCACATGTTGCGTTAGGAAAAACTCTTGCACGAGATCCAGGAGCTTTTGGTCCCAACAGCTTTCTTGGCTAATTATATCTAGAGTATTCCAATTTATATTCGTATTAAAATCTCCAGTTAGTACAATTCATTCCGATTTCTCTTCCATTTTATGTAGTAATGCTCTTAAACTCTGAATTGTACTCTCTGCCAGGTCCTCATATTCGTCTCTTTCCCATGTGTTTGATCTGGGTGGCATGTACATATTGGCTACAATTACTTTCCCTTCAGATGTGTTGATCTCTACTGCAATCAGTTCTACTTGTGATGGTATATCTAGTTTTATTTCATTGACTTTTAGATTTTTCTTAGTTAATATTATAATTCCTCCTCCTTTTTTCAAGTTTCTATCTCTTCTCCATATAATATATTCCTCTAAGTTTAGTATGTCATTGGATATCCTTGGTGTTAATTTTGTTTCAGTTTGGCATATTATATGTGGTTCATTTTCTCTGACATAATCATTCATCTCTAATAATTTAGATACCATTCCATCCACATTTGAGTACATCAACTTTATCATCTTGTTTATATGCTTATCATGACTTGGTTCTACTACCTTCCTCCTTTTTATTCCCTCCTGTTTATGTACCACTTTCGTACATGCAGTCCTATTACTTTGTAAAAAAAAATGTGTTCTTCTCTTCTGATCTTCCCTCATTTTTTGTTTTTGCTTCCTCCCTCTTCTCTTTCAGTAATTCCAGTACCTCTTGTGTTAGGCATCTTTTTATCCATACATTTTTGAACTCCTCTCTTTCCATAAGATCTTTGCATTTTTTAGTATCTCCTCCACTGTATTTACACTCTGAAAAGTTACCTTTAGAGGTCTTGACTTGCTTTTCTCGTATTTCCCTAACCTTTTGTGTTCCTCTATGTCTTTACTACAGATTTCCTCTGATACTTCTTTCAATAAGCTCATTACATTTGCCATCTCCTTTTTGTCTCTTGAGATCTTGTTTTTTACTTCTTCCTCTTCTATACCAGTGATTACTATAGATTTGTTGATATCTACTGAATCTCTGACTAACTTTGGATTGTGTGTGTGTGTGTGTGTGTGTGTGTGTGTGTGTGTGTGTGTGTGAGAGAGAGAGAGAGAGAGAGAGAGAGGGTGGGGAAAAAGTAAAAGGACAAGAGAAAACCATGAAAGATGACGAACGGGAGGGGAAGCGAAGCAAAGAAAGGTGACAAGGAGATGAAGAGACGATGGAGACGGAGACTGAGAGCGGAGGGGAGGAGAGTTATGGTTATGAGGGAGAAGAGGAGGAGGAAGAGGTGGAGAAGAGAGAAAAGAGAGAGGGGGAGGGGAAAGGATAAAGAAGTGAGGGGAAGGGAAAACAGAGATGGGAGAGGGTTGCGAGAGAGAGAGAGAGAGAGAGAGAGAGAGAGAGAGAGAGAGAGAGAGAGAGAGAGAGAGAGAGAGAGAGAGAGAGGAAATGGTCAGTTTATTTTGCTTTTTCTCTTTTCTTTGTCAAGAGCTGTGTTGACTTGTGGTGTGGGACGAAGGGGGAGAAGGGGGAGGGGAGGAAGGTGGAATGGACAGATAGACAAAGAAAGTGATTGGAAAGCTGATGGGATAGGATGATAAAAGAAGGGAAAGGGAGAGTGAAATAGAACTGAAGGTGGAAGGATGAATGGAAGCAAGGGCCGGGGGAGACTGACTGGGCTGTGAAAGAAGGAACAGATGGGCAGGCATACGCAAAAAAGTAGTGGGATAAGAGAGAGGGGAGAGGGAGGAAAGGCTCGGCAGGAAAAGCGAGGAGTAGGAGAGAGAGGAAAGGGGGTAAAGGTGCAGAGAAGAGGAAACGGTAAAAGGAAGGAAGACGAAGGGAAGAGGAAGCGAAGAAGATCGAGGGGTAGGAAGTGTGGAAGTGGATATGGGAGACGTGGGAGAGGAAGATGTGAGAAGGAATGTGAAGGAAAAGAGAGTGGAAATAACGTCCAAGTCTAATTTAATTTATATTGTTGTCGTGCGGTGTTTTGACTTGGGGTGAGCGGAGGGGATGCGTGGAAATTGGTGAGAGGTGGGAGATAGATGGGTAGGGGAGGAAGAAAAAAAAAACTGGAGGAAAAGAAGAGAGGGAACAGGGAGAGGGAGCAAGAGGGGAGGGAATGTAAGAATATCAGTTGATAATTTCGCTGTTCAAACACACGACTCATCGTACGACTGTATTATTAGTAGTGTCTGATATGTTAAACATTTTATGATCGTCCTTCTTCTTTCTTGATAAAAAATGAAGGACAGAAAGAGGACTCATACTGATAAAATGCTGGAGCTTCCATTGTGTATTAGGTCGTTTGTTTGTGCTTCTAATTTTAACTAATGCAATAACTAGACACTTCAAAGCGAAATTCGAAAAAATTACATCGAGGCAAAAATGTGACAAATAAATGCTCCAGGGAAATATTACATTTTTGTGTGTCGTAAAACCTGACGAAGATCCTTGTTACTCTTTGGCCAGGAATGTAGGTTAATGGGACAGGTGCGTCTTCCTAAACCACTTTGTCTTGGGATGAAAGTCCTGTGTAATATTAAAGCAACAACACTGAGCAGACCTTGCACCATCCCTTATCATCACCGCCACGCCAGTACCACCACCACCACCACCACCATAACTACTCTCTTCTTTTTTCATGGCCTTTTATAACGAGCTTTGTTTCTTTTTTTTTCTTTCTTTCATTCTTACAGCACGGTCACATATTGCGAGCTTCCTTCCTTGCAGCCCCCCTCACAACCACTCACCTCTTTTTCTTGCACGCCATTCTTTCATGATCTTCCATCGTTTCCTTCAATTCCTTCACAAGCCGCGTTTCCTGCTTTTCCTGCCATTGTTCGTTCCTTCCTTCATTCCATCTATCCTTCCTTTCTTCATTGCCTTCGCCTCCTACTTCCCCTTCCTCCTTCCACCTCCCTCGACCCTGTTCCTTCACCCCCCTCACGTTCCTTCCTTCCAGTTGCCCTCGACAGATCATGTCCTAACCAGCCAACAACAGCAGCAGAGAGAGAGGGAGGTCAGTGATGGAGACTTTTGAGCGTAATATAAGTGGGAGATCGACATTTAGAGACAGAAAATAGATTAATGGACAGATATATAGACAGGCAAAAAGGGAAAGGTCATTACGAGCTAACATTAGTGGTACAGAGGAGTACAAAGGAGTATAAAGGAAAGCAAGCAGCAACAGGCCTACTGATTTTTACGGGGCTATTTGTTACAACTAAGACTATGGCTATGATATCTAATTCTATGGACTTAAAGTAAGGATAACATAGCAGGATAAGACGGGAGACAATAATCAGTGGCAGAGATATTTTTGCATAATGTAAACGAGAGACTGACAAATAGATATAGGTTTCACGTTATGGTTTTTGTGTAGTGTGGTGTGGCATCGCTGATAAAAAAAAAAAAAAAAAAAAAAAAACTACGTGAATGAGTCTCTTCGCGTTCGGAAATCTTTAGTGAGAGACCGACGGATACAGCAGTTCCTGGAAATGCTCTCGTATCCTGTCTAAAGGGAAAATAAAGATTCCAATCCCACTCCGTATGTGAAACGATGAATTCTGGGAAGCACACAGTAAATTCATGGAGATTCGTACTGCCACGGGGGAAAAAATCGTACTGCCACGGAGGAAAAAAAAAATGTCACTTGCGGTTCGATAACGGAAGGTGCAGACCCATACACATAAAATTCCCATCTTTTCATGTCGACCTATGATATGGTGAAACTGTGGAAGCACGGAATACGAGGGGGAATGTTACACGCACGAAAATAAAATGCAGTATGGTGTGGAAATGCAGAAAAAAAAAAAATCTCTTTCAATTTATGGATGCGTTAAATATCGGACGTAAGTTATAATTTGTGAGAAATACACTATAAATAAAATAAAATGAAGGACAACAACATAGAGTATATTCTAAAGTGTGACATCTCTGAAACACACCAGTCATTGTGGAATTATATTAAATAGAAATGATGTGAGAAGTGAAGAATATTATTCCGATAAGGTTTATGAAATTGTGACAAGTTCAAAAATATGTTATAAATCTAGGAACAAACGCCAATAAAAATGCAATAAAATGCGGTATCGGTATGAAAAATACTGAGAAACCGTTAATTTCAATATATGAAAGCATGGGATATCGAAAATGTGCCATATTTTTTGAAGAGAGGCGCGTTGCAGTGGAAGGAAACTCATTCGTGGTGCGAACCACTGTATAGAAAATCTATTTCGATTTAGAAATGGTTCCAGTCTCGGAAGTGCGTCATGATTAGTGGGGAAAATAGTACCAGTAAAAGAATATTAAGCGCAGTACGAAAAATGCGAGTTAAAAAGCAAACAGAGTGGGAGTGAATAAAATCTTGGATGTACTCTCGACCAAACAACATCTGTACCCATGAGTACGAGGAATTTATAAGTGATTCTTGGAGATAAACTAGTACTCATTTGGTAGTGTAGATAATTCTGAATTCTTTGTCCGTGTGTCATAAAGTATCGCCCTACAAAGGAGATAGCTTTTTTTTTTTTTTTTTCTTAGGGTACACCATAATTCCTGGAGAGACACACTAGCAAGGAATGGTACACACGTGGCAAGAAAAGCAATATATATTAAAAAAAAAAAAAGAAAACCCATTAATATCGAATATGAACATGTGAAATATTGTAGGTGCTCTGTTTCGAAAGAAAAATATATACTGCCACGGAAATATACTTACCTTTGGAGCGAAAGAAACAACACACACACACACACACACACACACACACACACACACACACACACACACACACACACACACACAAAACTGGCCATTTTGATTTATGAATGCATGATTCTGTGAAATGCATTGTACTCGTGGGAAAACAACATTGCCGAGAAAATACGAGCTAGTGAGATACACTAAAGAAAATAAAACGGAAAATCTATGCATCCATCTTCAGCCAGGATAAAGTGATAGTTCAGAAATTTACCATAAAAGGATATATATATATATATATATATATATATATATATATATATATATATATATATATATATATATATATATATATATATATATATATATATAAAATCAACTTAAGTAAAATATGACCTGAACTAAAAGACAAAAAAAATCTACCTATTTCAATTATAGAACTCGTTTAATCTAGAAGCACTTTATAGTGATGGAATATTAAGCTGCCGTGGAAATCATCTCACTTGTAATACGAAAAAAAAAGGAAAAAATGAGTTCTCTGCTTGGAAGGCGTGAATGACTGGCGATGGGAGGTGGGGTACATTTTTGTAGGATATTCTGATGGTAATGCCTGTACTTCATTTTCATTTGGTACTCTGATGACAGCTCCTTTACTTCTGTATTTTCATATACCTGTTTCTGAATCCTGCCCTTGCCACTGGTATTGTATATCTACCTGTCTTTCCAGTTATGTCTACCTATCTATCTATCCATTTATCTTATTTGTCAGTTGATTCATCATTAAATCAATCTATCTGTATCATTTAATATCAATCAATCGATCTATTGATCGACCGACTTTTAGTGTATAACTAATATATTTTTAGTTGTTTATTTTATTATGACCATAATTTCTGATGAGGTCCTTCCAAAGATTTTTCACTAGTTTTTACATTCAAAACATCATTTTCTGTTTCAATGTTGCCTGAATATAGCACAAGAAATGTACCGAGACGTTGCACAAGGGAGATATTTATGGCAACCTTGGTCCTGAATTTTATTTCTTGATATATCCTCTCCATCTATGGCGATTTATGGGCGTGTGAAATCCAGGATGGACTCAACAACACCTGGAAAGATATACAGGCAAGCAAATGTAGTTTACTGAGGTGTGGTGAGAGACAGTGAAGAAATATTCGTAATTAAGGTACAGCTCCCGTCCATGCATTTTGGTTTCTGGGCAAGGAAAGTCTCTGAAATGCACCAAAGTTCAACGAAAGACTAAGATCCGTATTCTCGTTGGTTTTAAGAGGCTCCATAACATCTCTTCTTTTGCGATTTATTTTTGGATATGCCTAGTTAATATCCATTTACACGTAATTTATGCAGAGTTTGATGATACTGGATGAATTTGTTCAACACAGACGAGGGCAGTAAGGTGTAATAAACAGTGTAAATCGCTTAGGAAAAGGTGTTTGGGAGCTTACTTGACCGACTAGAATACCGTACCGGACTCAGTGCCAGGTAAATATAAGACTAAGGTAAGAAAGAAAATGACCAGGGAATTATGAAGCAAGGAGAAGTATGTGAAAATGACGAAATAATCAAGAACATATGTAAAAAAAAAATAAAAAAAAAAAAGTTTGTAAGCATGAAAAGTAATGAGAGCCGTCATTCCTTCCCCCTTAGTTTCTCCACATGATATATTTCCCTCAATAAAAAAAATAAAGTAACCATTTTTCCGTTCCATTTTCAAAAAGCAAAAGTAACATGGAAACTTGGAAAAATTAAGCTTCATGGAAATAATAAAAATGTCAAAAGAAGGTGAAAATTAAGGCACTTTGCAAATTAAAAACAGAAACAAAAGTGATAGTTTCCTATGCCTCTATTTGCAACAAGGAATAAAAATACATGAAGGGAGCCATCATGAGGAAAATTCACACACACACACACACACACTGCCGAAAATAACGAGTCAAATTAAACGTCCCAAATCTCTCCATTTCCACACACACACACACACACACACACACACACACACACACACACACACACTGCTGAAAATAAGGAGTCAAATTAAAAGTCCCAAATCTCCCCATTTCCACCGACACACACACACACACACACACACACACACACACACATAAAATGACATTCAGTAAGATTCAGCATAAGGCTGCATATACAGTATCACAAGCTAAATGCATCACAAGCTCATGACCTTTGGTTCCATCTTTCTTGTGTGTGTGTGTGTGTGTGTGTGTGTGTGTATATATATATATATATATATATATATATATATATATATATATATATATATATATATATATATAATGAAGAGGGAAACGGAATGGATGTTGGTTGGATATAACTTTCCCCAAAGTAAAAATATATATAAAATATACAACAGTACTGTATAATAAAGATATGCAGTAATCCAACCGTAGCACATGTAATACCCTGTGCAGTATAATAACTGATTTAAAGTGGTTATTGTACTTTCACGTTTCTTAATCTATGATATGAAGACATCAATCATTTACAAATGCGATGCCTGGTTAAGTAAATACATACCAGTTATGGTAATATAATTTCATTATAGCTGGTACAAAACATTCATTATACAACATGCTGATCAGAATAAATTAAATATGGTACACAATCATCATTCATGTTTCAAAACCGTATAAAGAGTATGGACCCACAACATTATAGGTCTACTTCAATATGTGGGGTTTTATGTACAAAATACTGTATTTTTTAACCTAATCCGCAGCACGTATCACAGATGGTTGCAGTGCTATGTTTGGAGCTGTAAAATTGAAATCACATACTGTATACTTATCAAAAATATTGTAGCTCCAATACAGTTTGTGGCTTTTAAGTACATCAGGTATTTACTGTATACCATATGCATAATTTTTCTTAACCTAACCTGTATTATCTATTGCAGTTGATTTGAAGTGCTGTATTTGATATTTCACATTTTCCAGTCTCTGTAGAGTATGCACTACTCTTTTCTTTTTGTCTTCTCTTTATTTGGATAATGTTTTTGCATGACAATGACATCTTCGGTCAAAGTATGATGTTAATAATGAGTTGGTAACAAACGGGCATTCTGGGAATCATTACATTTCATGAAAATTTTATGCAGTACAACTTCACTAAGCTTTTCCCTCAATGAGGAGCTACTCAAAATTAAATATGCACAGGTCATGAAGATTGCTTCTGCTTCTTTATGGAGATCTGATACAGCAGTGGAAGGATACACTAGAATACCTTTCTTATAACTAATGTCGTCAACAAAAGGATGTTATCAGTTAGTTAAATTTTTTCTTTGCTACATAAAAGGACGCACTATCAGTCATTAACTTATATGATTTTTTTTTCACAACTAAGTCCCCATATACCAAAAATTGAAATGCCCCATTTGTATCGTATACAGTATCATAGATTAAATTCAGAGAAATGTCTTCTCTCACCACCCAAACTCATTTTATAGCGTGCAAAAGGAAAGTGTGACAACTGGAGGGACAAAACACAAGGTCCAGCACTTATACCTACTTTACTTCCATTTCATTTATAAAATTATCCTACATCTTTACACTGTCTCTTTCAGTTTATTTTATGGTAAAACAACTCTTTTCAAAGATGGGTCAAGTACATATAAAAGAAAACTTGCCTAGCAATGCCGATGACACATGCTGACCAGTTTGCTCTTTTCACCTTAGTATTCCATAATTCCTTCTTGTTGGATCACAGGGGATTCGGAAAAGTCGCACACAAGGTCCATGAGTGTTATTACACTCAGATGCAGCACAATCAGTTTATTAATAAAGGCAAAAGAGCACCAGTAGAATAACACAGCACCCTCCACCTTCCGGAACATGCACATACTTTCAGCACAACAACTAAAAGGACACTCGGTGCATGCGCACTTAGCGGAACGGTAACTTCCTGCATAAAGTCACTTCGTGCATACGACACCGGCTTCCGACGCTGTCTGTTTTATCAACATTACACGTATAATTCGGCGATTATCTAGGTATTTATTTGTACCTTGAAGTAACACTCATATAGAGAGGTGAAGAGGAAAAATAAAATTCTTCAGTAGCTCAAATTTTAATAAAATATGCTCCAATTATAGAGAAATCTTATTCATCAACCAGTCAGGTATCACAGGGAACTATATGTAATTTTAGACGAAACTGCAAGCAGCCAGCATGTCTGAGCTTCATATAACATGGAGGTGCTGTCTCCGCAGCGAGCATGTGACTTACGGTCGCCATATTGAAACACCATCACTCATCGCCTCCACTGTAGTGATGAGAATGGAATTCTATTGTTAGTTTTCTTTCTCTGTCTCAGTGCTGCTTTTATGTATCATAATATATATATATATATATATATATATATATATATATATATATATATATATATATATATATATATATATATGTATATATATATATATATTGTTACATAGCCTATGATTTCATCATCCTTTGTGTAATTCTAACGTACAGTATGCTGCATGTTTGATCACGAGCGTGTTCTACCTCACTCCCCCCTTCTACCCTTATAGTAGAGTAAGTCGTTCTTTCTATTGTTCAGAGCAGGATTGTCAACTCTTTGTCCCCTATGGCTTCATTTGCACGTCCTTCTTACAAGTTGTATCAAGCTCTGCCGGCCCCTATATAATGAGCTCAGTCTCTACATTAATTGCCACTTAGATCTACTCCTCATTTTGTTCACATCTCTGTCCTCCCCTGTACAGTTGTTATTTTTGTGAGTGCTCAGGAAGTCTTCAACCATCTAGTAGCTGTGTAATTTGAGTATAAGTGTTATTACATTTTTTCCTTGTACTGTATAGCATAAGGTGTTGATTCGTAGGCCTAGTGAGGTTTTTGTGATTCATGTGTTTTTGGTGTCAGCCATTAATAATAATATTTTGTATCTGTAATAATATATCTTGCATTCACTGAGCATTATCCGGTTTTCTCATTTTATCAGGGCTGACGTAGATAAATTTACACTTGCTAATTTCGTGTTAATAGAGGCTATTGCAGTTAACCATATATTTAACCTGTTTTTGCCATTACATTATCCTTATGAGTCCTGAATGTTTAGTTGTTAGTTTGAGCATTAAACTTTAACTTGTAATTTTACCTAACTCTTTTGTGTTGAACCTGGAACTTTGTGGGACAGTAGTGATTTTAGTCTCTGTTCCGTAACATAAATTTGGCGACCTCTTATCAGGATATTCAGGATATTATCATAAGGATATTGGTTGATATTTTGTGACTGTGATTTATTCATGATGTCTACTATTACTACGCTTGATGAAGCCAAAGATTTTTTGTCAAATGTGCAAACAGTGTGTGATGTAGAAAACAGAACAAAGAATGAACTTAAGCTTGTTGCTCAACAATTTGGAATTGCTGTTCGCTCTCATCATTCTAAAGATCAAATTGTTGACATAATTAATAAAAGCTTGTTTAATGTAACTCCTCCAGATGAGCAAACGCAGATTGAATTAGCAAAGTTACAGCTAGCCCTGCAGGAGGCTCGTGCTAAGGAGGCTGAGTTTCACGCACAAGTTGAACTTGCTAGGATTCAGGCAGCCCATGTGTATCGCATGAAACAATGTGGAACTGGATCATCTAGCTCTGATGATTTTGATGTGGCTAAAAATGTTAAACTTGTCCCTCCTTTTAATGAATCTGATTTAACAAAGTATTTTCAGTTATTTGAGAGGGTAGCTACAGGTTTTAATTGGCCCAAAGTGTATTGGCCAGTACTCCTTCAAACTGTTCTCACTGGTAAAGCTCAAGTAACTTATGCATCTTTGCCTCAGGATCAATCTGATAATTATGATGTAGTTAAGAGCTTGATTCTTAAGGCCTATGAGCTTGTTCCTGAAGCCTATAGAGTAAAATTTAGGACAAGCAAGATAAAATTGGGATAAGCAATCCCATGTTGAGTATGCAAAAATCAAAGAAGATCTGTTAGAGCAATGGTTAAATTCTAAGAATGTGGATTCTGATTTTGGTAAATTTAAGCAGATGATTTTGCTGGAGGACTTCAAAAGGTGTATTAATAAAGATGTAAGCCTGTATCTTGATGAGAAAAGAATAGATAATTTGTCTGATGCTGCAGTTTTAGCTGATGAATATGTTCTCACTCACAAGAGATATTATAAAGAAAAAAGCAAAGCTGAGAGTAAGTACGTTGCCTCTACTCAGAGTACAGGTAACAGGAAAGAGAATAAAGATGATGTTTCTCCAGGAAGTAAATATCAGCTCCACCTCTAGATTTCAGAAAAGTAAATGTACTTATCGTAGTAAGCTTGGTCATACTACAGAGAAATGTTTCAGGAGACAGCGTGATGTGAACAAAAAGGAGTCTTTAAATATTCAGTCAATTGGTCTAGTGTCCACCCTTGAGAGTTCCCAGAATTCTTTAACTGAGTTAACTGAACCTGCTTTGAGGGGTAAATTAAATTTTCATGATGAAGCTCCTCTTTTGAGCAGTAACGTTAGTGACATTCTCAAGAGTTCATGTGCTAATTTCCTGTCTGATGGTTTTGTCAGTCCTCTGGACAGTAATGACAGGAAATCAGTTAAAATATATCGTGATACAGGTGCTTGCCAATCCCTTATGCTGACCAGTGTTCTAGGCTCTAATGTTAATTCCTCTGATGAAACTGTAATCTTACAAGGTGTAGGGAATAATTACTTCTCTGTCCCTCTGTGCAGAGTGAATTTAGAGTCTGGTTTTGTTAATGGTTCCGTTCTGGTTGGGTTGGTTGAGACACTCCCAATGTCAAGTGTAACTTTCTTACTTGGAAATGATATTGGTGGAAGTCAAGTGTGTCCAGCTCCTCAGTTGTCTAGTGAGACAGTGGCTGCGGCCCAGGATTGTGATGTCCCTGATGTGTTCCCTGCATGTGCTGTCACTAGGGCTAAGTCTAAAGTTACTGGTGACTTAGAGGATAATGATGATGATGATGTTATCCTAGCTGACACTTTTCTTGCTAATTTGGACCACTCACCAGATGAGGCAGTACCCAGTAGTGTTGATAATTTGTCTCGTCAAGAGCTGGTTGAGTTGCAGGTTGCTGACCCTGAGTTGAAAGGTCTAGCTAACTCTGCTTGCAGTGAGGAAGAGTCAGCTGGTGCTTCTAATTGTTATTATATAAAGTCAGGAGTACTTATGAGGAAGTGGAGACCCCGAACAGCATCAGCCGACTGTGAATGGGAGGTTGTACATCAAGTTGTCATCCCTCGTGTTTGTAGGCAGGATATCATTAGAGTGGCTCATGATTCCAGTTTGGCAGGACACCTTGGAGTGAGGAAGACTGTGGCACGCATTTTGAAACACTTCTACTGGCCAGGTATCTTCAGAGATGTTTCCTGGTATTGTAAGTCTTGTCACACCTGTCAAGTTGTGGGGAAGTGTAATCAGACCGAAAAGGTTGCACCTCTAGTTCCCATTCCTCCTTTTGAGGCGCCATTCACCCGTGTGTTGGTGGATATTGTGGGCCCTCTTCCTAAGACTTCTTCAGGATTTTCTTATGTGTTGACCCTGATTGATATGGCTACTCGTTATCCTGAAGCCATTCCACTTAGAAATATCTCAGCAAAGAACGTGGTTAAGGAAATGCTAGGGTTCTTCACAAAGTTTGGTCTGCCCAAGGAGGTACAGTCAGACCGGGGAAGTAAATTCATGTCAAATGTTTTCAAGCAGTCTCTGAATGAATTGGGCATCACTCAGATCACGTCTTCAGCTTACCATCCCCAGGCCCAAGGAGCGTTGGAGAGATATCATCAAACACTCAAATCGATGCTCAGGAAATACTGTTTGGAACATCAGAAAGACTGGGATAAAGGTCTTCTATTCGTTGTATTTGCCGCAAGAGAATCTCCGAATGAATCACTGGGTTTCTCACCCTTTCAACTACTGTTTGGCCATGAAGTAAGAGGACCTCTTAAGCTACTCAAGGAATGCTGGCTGTCAGAGGAAGATGACGTCATCCTGCTGGAGTATGTGATGAAGTTCAAAGAACGGCTGTCCACTGCTTTACAGCTGGCGAGAGAGAATTTAGGAGCTGCTCAGGAGAAGATAAAGACTTGGTATGATAAGAAGTCCAGGTTACGCCACTTTCAGCCAGGCTATCAGGTTTTGATTCTGCTACTGGTGCATGGGCAACCTCTTCCAGCCAAGTTTAGTGGTCCTTATTTCGTGGAGAAGAAACTCAGTGATGTCAACTATGTCATCGCCACACCAGATCGTAGAAAGAACAAGCAACTTTGTCACATCAACATGCTAAAGTTATATCACAGGCGGGACGAAAATAACCCAGTCTGCACTGTAGCTGTTCCACCCGAGTCTGCAAGTGAAGTTCTCCCACGCAGCATGAGCCTGAGTGATAGTTTGGGGAAGAATCCTGATATCATGAATGATCTCAAGACTAAGCTTTCTCATCTACCTCCCGAGGAAAGGCAGGAGTTTTCGGCATTACTGCAGGAGTACCCGCAAGTGTTCCGTGCCACTCCAGGAAGAACCACTGTGATGATGCATGATGTCGATGTTGGAGACGCAAAGCCAATTAAACTGCCTCCTTACCGTGTGAACCCAGTGAAAGTTCCTCTCATCCAGAAGGAGCTTGGCTACCTGTTGGACCACAAGATGATTGAGCCCTGTCAGAGCGAGTGGAGTTCTCCTGTCACTGTAGTCCATAAGCCAGGTGGGTCACAGCGGCTTTGCATCGACTACAGACGTGTTAATCAGATAACCAAAACAGACACTTACCCTCTCCCTCGCGTGGAAGATTGCATAGACAAGATCGGAAAGGCTAGGTACATAAGTAAGTTTGATTTGTTAAAGGGATACTGGCAAGTACCTATGACTGAACGTGCTAGGGAGATCTCATGTTTTGTAACACTAGGAAAGACTTTTGCATGTTCTGTAATGCCATATGGTATGAAGAATGCACGAGCCACTTTTCAGAAGCTCATGAATGTTGTAACAGAGGGTTTGGCAGGGTGTGTTGTTTATATTGATGATGTATTAATCTTCAGTGACAACTAGAAAGATCACCTATGCCATGTCAGTAAATTTCTTGAGCGTTTGGTTCAGACTAATCTTGTAGCTAATTTATCAAAGTGTGAGTTTGGTCAAGCTAAAGTTCAGTACCTTGGGTACGTAATTGGTGATGGACATGTTGCACCACCAGCAGCTAAGGTTCAGGTTATAAGTGATCTTCCCAGACCTAAAAGTAGGAAAGAGCTACAAAGATTTTTGGGAATGGTAGGTTATTACAGGAGATTTGTTCTTAACTTTTCAATTCATGTATCACCACTTACAGACCTACTGAAAAAGGGAGTTAAATTTGTCTGGACCGATAACTGTGAATCCTCTTTCAGTAAACTTAAAGCTATCCTATTAAGTCAGCCAGTGCTCGCTACTCCAAATTTTGCTAAGCCTTTTAAGATGGTTGTTGATGCAAGTGATACAGGAGCTGGGGCTGTTTTGCTGCAAGAGGATGATCAGGGTATTGAACACCCTGTATCTTATAACAGTAAGAAGTTCACTCCACCTCAAAAGAACTACTCAACTATTGAGAAAGAGCTTTTGGCCTTGATTTTGGGTTTATAGCATTTTTCATTTTATTTGTGTTCTGTTTTTGACCCCATAGTTATTTATACCGGTCATAACCCACTGAAATTCCTTAGTAAGTTTAAAGATAAAAATAGAGATTGACAAGATGGAGTCTACTTCTTCAGGAGTATTCATTAGACATACAACATGTCAAGGGGAAAGAAAATGTTATTGCAGATTCCTTATCTAGACTTTAGACATTGTTTTAGAGTAATAAGAAATTTCCTTTGTAAATTTCTTTTTCTTTGTGGGGAGGTGTTACATAGCCTATGATTTCATCATCCTTTGTGTAATTCTAACGTACAGTATGCTGCATGTTTGATCACGAGCGTGTTCTACCTCACTCCCCCCTTCTGCCCTTATAGTAGAGCAAGTCGTTCTTTCTATTGTTCAGAGCAGGATTGTCAACTCTTTGTCCCTTATGGCTTCATTTGTGCGTCCTTCTTACAAGTTGTATCAAGCTCTGCCGGACCCTATATAATGAGCTCAGTCTTTACATTAATTGCCACTTAGATCTACTCCTCATTTTGTTCACATCTCTGTCCTCCCCTGTACAGTTGTTATTTTTGTGAGTGCTCAGGAAGTCTCCAACCATCTAGCAGCTGTGTAATTTGAGTATAAGTGTTATTACATTTTTTCCTTGTACTGTATAGCATAAGGTGTTGATTCGTAGGCCTAGTGAGGTTTTTGTGATTCATGTGTTTTTGGTGTCAGCCAGTAGTAATAATATTTTGTATCTGTGATAATATATCTTGCATTCACTGAGCATTATCCGGTTTTCTCATTTTATCAGGGCTGACGTAGATAAATTTACACTTGCTAATTTCGTGTTAATAGAGGCTATTGCAGTTAACCATATATTTAACCTGTTTTTGCCATTACATTATTCTTATGAGTCCTGAATGTTAAGTTATTAGTTTGAGCATTAAACTTTAACTTGTAATTTTACCTAACTCTTTTGTTTTGAACCTGGAACTTTGCGGGACAGTAGTGATTTTAGTCTCTGTTCCGTAACAATATATATACTGTATATATATAGAATATGATTTTTCTCTGCTAGGTCGTTGAATCATATGGATACATTCAGCCAAGAGTATGACTAAAACAACGTCATAGGTTGCAGGAAGGCAGAACACACCTTTCTTGTTTTTTCTCTATGACCTCCTTAACCTAATGTCTGTTTAATTATAATAATGAAGATAAAACTAAGGTTGATGGAAAGAGCACATATATGAAAATAATGTAGATTTCACCATCAGGAAGAGCAGAAGAACATTATGTAAAGTACAAAGTGTCATTATCTATCAGCTATTAACAGAAGTACCTACACATGTCTTTATCTGCACAAACATGCCTACATAATTATTTCATAATGGTTTTTAAATGCAATCAACCTAGCCAGCTGCTTTCTTACTTCAGTACCAATAGCTTCCTCTCTGAAGGATTTTTTAAAACTGTGATGTACCCAAATAATACTGTAGCAATGTGATACCAGTTTTATTAATTTGAAAACATGATTGTCCTCAAAGGAGGTGTCAAACATATGGGTGTTTAGACAATCAGCTATTCTCTGTATAGCAATAATGTGTGAGATGTTCTGTAACACAGTTATGGAAACGACTAGTGGCATTGTGTGACGCTTTAAGAATTTCTTTTCGTTTTTTTTGCAAAATATTAAAGCATTTCTCAGTTTCATGGCAGATATTAGCTACCCTAACTTGCACTGAGGAGACCTCCCCTGTCTCTCTTGTCAATAAAAGTGCTTAAATAACTATTGCCTTTAGATGCTGATACCACTGCTTTTTGACAAACCTTATATATATAGTTTTCGTTTATAAATATTAGAAATGAGCGACATCGAAGCACTGACCTCTATATTAGAACTCTCTCCTCTCTCTCTCTCTCTCTCTCTCTCTCTCTCTCTCTCTCTCTCTCTCTCTCTCTCTCTCTCGTCTTTGAACACTTAGCTTTTGGAATCTTTTAAATGCGATGCGAATGTCCTGTATGTTGCACGAATGTAAACAAGCGTATTGTGTTTATCAGTAAAGCTATAGATTAGCAACAAGGTATATTTCTTTAACTGAAATGTAATGCCGTCTGTCTTCGATAAATTTCTGTGCCCATTTTTGCATTCAAAAGCTGCACGGTGGACCATGGCACTATATTTCGTGGAAAGAAGCCAATATCCACCCAGTTCCAAAGAAAGGAAGTTCCTCTGACGCCTCTGATTACAGACCAATAGCTGTCACATCTTCTCTTGGTAAGGTTTTTGAAACTGTAATTAATAAGCACATAGTTAAACATCTTGAATCCAACAACTTAATTAGTGATAGACAATATGGTTTTCGCCAAGAAAGATCCACCATTGACATACTCAATCTCCTAACTCATACCATCCATCAGTCAGTTGACCTACATGATGAAACTCATCCAGTAGCCCTGGATATTTCTAAAGCTTTAGACAGAGTGTGGCACCGTTCCCTGTTCTCCAAACTCCCTTGCTATGGACTAAACTCTTTTGTTCCTTTGATTTCCTCATATCTCAGCAATAGAAAATAAGAGTAAAAGTAGATGATGTGTATTCCACTTTCCACTCAGTTAATGCCGGCGTGCTGCAGGGATCAGTTCTGGCACCAACCACGTTCCTCATTCATATTAATGATCTCTTATCTGTCACCCACAATCCCATCCATTCATATGCAGATGACTCAACACTTCATAGTTCATTCACACTCAGACATCCATTTGAAAAGTCCGATATCTCTAACTCTCAACTCAGTACAGCCATCTCATTAAATCAAGACTTATCCACGATCAGTGAATGGGGACAAAACAACCTTGTCTCATTTAATGCTAGTAAAACTAAATATATACAATTTACTAATAGGCAGGTATTGCCAGAATCATATATTACCTTCAATGCTACAAATATTCCCATTTCTAAAAGTATTGAAATTCTCAACATCTCACTTAACAATGCCCTCAGCTGGACCTCTCATGTCAGATCACTCGCTAAAACCGCCTCAAAGAAACTTGGATTATTGTACAGAGTCCGTAACTTCTTCACTGATGAGCAGCTAGTTATAATTTATAAGAGACATGTGCGCTCTCAGCTTGAATACTGCTCACCCTTGTGGAGCGGATGTGGAGAGGTTGCATTAAAACAAGTAGACAAAATTCAGAACAAAGCTGTTAGAATTATTAATAACCCTGCTATTACTAATAAACTACCTCCCCTACAAGTAAGAAGGAATGCTGCCTCCCTTGCGTTATTTTACAGATATTTCTACAGCAAATGTTCAGACGAAGTTACGTCCATGGTGTCACCTCTACATGCTCTCCCTTGTGCTACACGGGCAGCTGGCAGCGCTCATGACTGGAATGTCACTCAGCCATACAGCAGAACTTCTGCCTATCAGAATTCTTTCATTCCCCGAACTGTATCTCTCTGGAACACGCTTCCCCAGAGTTGTTTCCCTCCAGACTTCAGCCAACTGCTGTTCAAGTCTAACTGTTACAGATATTTTATGAACAGCGGACACCAGTAATCTGGTGCATGGATTTGTTTTTTTTATTCATTTGTTTTTCCTTCCTCTGTTCTGTTATTAAAAAAAAAAAAAAAAAAAAAACTCATCGGCTGATTTCAAAGGGCGCGGGCAACCCTTGAAATAGCCCCTTCATGTTATAGATCTTAGTGGGCAGCTTCCAGGTTATGAGGCGCTGGCACGGAAATGGCGAAAATATTGGCTGTTCAGTCTCTCTATAGGGTCTCTAGTAGAAAGTAAAGATCAGGACATAAAATCTCCAACTATATCTTCACAATGACATTCCCTTCATTACATCTCCTTTACCATTAGTCACTTCACTACATTTCCTTCACCATTACATTTATTTCACAATATCTTCACTATTTCATTCACATCACTACATCCCCTTCGCCATTATATTTACATCACAACATCTCCTTCACCATTACATTCCCTTCACTACATCTTCACGATTATGGCATGCTCATCGCTTTCATTCTTGACGTTTCATTTCAGAGAGCATCATGCCAAGCCTCTCTCAGTTTGTCAGGAAAGGAAAGTGAGAAGTACATGAGACAAATTTAGCCAAAAATTTAGGGTTAGAATTTCAAGGCATTCTTAGGGTTCCGAACTAATGCAGTGATATTCCATGCATCGTTAATTCCTTCATCATGAGAGACAACAACGAAATAGAAATGGCTGGATCTCATTGGGTTTTGACACAGTTTCCAGGAAGCACAAAGAATAAAAAAAATCTCTCAACTACCTGTCTCTCAAACAGATACTTCATCAAGCACAGCATTCACATTTCATATTTCGTGTAGTTAAATCAAGGATAGGGCAAGTACTTACACACACACACACACACACACACACACACACACACACACACACACAGTCAGTCAACCAAGCAATATTCGCAGCTTATCCCTCGAGTGTAATTATATTTTGTTCATATATACAGGATCAACACAAGGAGTAAAATAACCTTAAGTCAGTCAGAGGTCTGGAGTCCCATAAGGTTTGAGCAAGCCAGGTTGAGGGGAGGAGAGAGGGGGAGCATGAGGAGGAGGAGAAGGAGGAGGTACAAAGAAGATGGAGAGGGAAGAGGAGGCGGAGGAGGGGGGGGGAGGAGGCGGAATGAGAGGAGGGAGATGTGGAAAGGAGGATGGAAATATCAGAGAGATCAAGAAAGGGAGAAATGTAAACGGGTAGGGCGAGGAGGAGAGGGAGGAGATGAAGATGATAGAGATTAAAAGGAGGCAAATTATGAATGTGGAGAAAAGAGCAGGAGAAGGGAAAATTTGTGAAGAAGACGAGGAAAAAAGGACTGATATGAAGCGTGAGATGATAGATAGAATGAAGGAGAACGAAGATGGTATAGAAGAATGTGGAAGGACATTGCAGAAGAGGCAAGGAATGGATAAAGGCATGATAGAGGGAAAGAGAAAGGAGACGATATAGAAGACGGTCTGATAAATAAGTGGAGCGGAAAGGGGAAAAGGTGAAGAAGGGGTAAGGTCAAGGTACGGGGACAGGGGAAGAAGGACAAGTTGTGGAGAGCGGCAATATAAAAATATGGCAAAGGAATGAGTGGAACGGAAGACGGACGTTTAGGAGAATTCACACACTGAATCTGAGCACATTTTTTATATTACATATTTTTTATATTTCCTTATAAATTGTACGCTTAGAACAGACCCATCAACTGGATGTATAATACATAACTTCCGTACACCCGTTTCCTCTTTTGTAATTAAAATCGCCTGAAAAATGCAAAAGTAAACTAAAACTACATCATCCGAGATCAAGTTGAGATGGGCAGAGAAAAAAGAAGAGCAAAATGGAAAGGTGAGATAATACCGTGCATCAAGCAAAAATATTCTAAAAAGTGAACCCAATTTTAATCCTCAAGGCCAATTATTAATTCGAAAAATAAAAATAAAACAAATTTCGAAGCCAAAAAACATCACGGAGAGAGCGTTAAGTAGTGAGGTAGGCTGGAAACCAAATTAGAGTGTTGAATGAAGTATGAGACCAGTTGGCCAGGGGAGAGTTTCATTTCGAGGTTATGTTATCTTCATCTTAAAGTCAAACATGGAGTGCAGAGAGTTTAGAAGGTGGGAATTACTTTTCGTTGCAGAGAGAGAGAGAGAGAGAGAGAGAGAGAATCTTACCATTATGTATATTATTTATGGCACCGTCTGAATAAATATTATACTACCCATATTTCTAAGTATGTTGAATTTTCCGAATATTTCTCGAACGTGATGGGTTGCTATGGTTCGCGCGCGCACACACACACACACACACACACACACACACACACACACCTCATACGCAAACCACAGACGCAGTAAAAAGAAAGATTAATAGAAATGCACTCACTAAAACATACACAAAACGCACCCGCTAAAACGAAACACACACACACACACACACACACACACACAAACCATGCATACAAAATATTCATCATCATCATCATCATCTGGACCTCCTTTCCCACCCAAGGATATTCGTACCTAAATAATATGAAATCTGACGAAAATGCTTTGAAGATATATTTTGATTACTGCTCGATAGGCACTTTATTTATTTATTTATTTATTTTGTGTGTGTGCTTTTCATACATTTTGCAGTATCTATAAAATTCCAGCTGAATGACTGATGGATCTGGAAGCTTTTGTTTTTGTTTTATTTTTTGCTCCTCTCTGAGTTTTGAAGGTCATACTATATTTTTCTATATATTTAGGGAACTTGATGGTGTTATATATTTTAATAATGTTTGTTTTTGTAGTAATATCTTTCTTTTAAGTACGTGTTGCTTTTCCAATACTTACTATTTTTTTTTTCACTCAGTTTTTGTTTTGTTTTGTTTTGTTTTTAGAACAGAATATTAATGATTTCTTTTAACTATGAGTTTTTGTCTTTTTTTTTTTTTTTTTTTTTTAAGAACACAATATCTAGCAAATATACATTTTTTTTTTTTTCTGCAATGGGTGATTAAAATTTTCACATCACGTTCCCGTCTATGCTGTTACACGTGATGCTGTTTATGGTGAAATTTGTGTATGTTGGTTGGTGTGTGTGTGTGTGTGTGTGTGTGTGTGTGTGTGTGTGTGTGTATGTGTGTTATAGTTGCACCGTCCCAGCCTGTCCCCAGATGTCATGTTATTAGATTATCCCCCGCCCCTGCTACACACACACACACACACACACACACACACACACACGTAACAGGTAGTTGCTATTCTAAGTAGCTGTGCAGATTTCGTTACTCCTCTTCTTTTGCGATTTATTTTGCATATCCAACATCAAAATCCTTCCGTCTCCAAATGAAATAATGTCGATATAACAGTGATATAAATAACATCCTAAATAATTTCAAGGTGTAATACGCAAAATAAATCGCAAAGGAAGAGGTGTTACGGAGCCTCCTACGTCACCAAGCCCCATCTTCTCGTAGGACAGGCAGGCTCCCCGTAACCTCTTCCTTAGCGATTTACTTTTGGTTACTGCTGGTTGATATCTTTTTGTATGTAGTTTATGGAGCGTATGACGATATTGGAATGCTATAAGCAATACAAAAAGGGACAATAAAGTACTATAAACAAAACAAATAGGTGTTAAGAGCCTCTATACCCTACAAGAAAACGGGCCCTTAGTCCAGCCTAGTATTTTTTTTTTCCTTAATGCCTCAGTCTGCGTTCTTTTCCTTTCCCTAAAATGCTTATGGCAAATATTCTTAGCTTAACTTCGAAATCTCGAACAAATCACGTATAATCACTGCAGCTTTTCTCTTTCTCATCCAGTGTTATGCATGCTGGCGGTATAATCCCAGCCATTGTTTAAAAACCTGGTATTAACCTAATTATAGCAGTCATCTTTTATCCTGTTTCGCAATAATATGAAAAAATGCGAAACATCTTTGAATTTTTATCTTTTGGGGAAAAAGGAATGGAGCATGGTGTACAGTAATTTTTTTTATACAACAGGCGATGTAATAAGATAGGATCAGAGAGAGAGAGAGAGAGAGAGAGAGAGAGAGTCAAAATAAGCAGAACATGTAATTATCTGGAATACACAAGGGCTGATAAATGTTTAATGTCTTAATACTGCTGGGTCGTAAATCTAAGTCATGGCCGTTGCAGTAAAATAGTATTCATAACAATTTACCCCTCTAATGCTCGGATCAGCTCTAGTATTTTATTCCATTTAACGGCAGGGGATCTTATTCAGCTGGAAGTGAGCATAAGGACTTAAGAGTGTTAATACGAGAGCGAATATCCCTCTGAAGGTCGATAAACTGTAGTAATTTAGTCCAGCTAACGCCAATGACTATTAATCTCAGTAAGTCATAGGACCCTGGAAGAGTTGTTGCTGTTCTGACCCCACGCTGAACCGAATGTGAACCCCTTCTGTCGCTGGACAGAGAGGGAACTGAGGGATGTTTGTAGAACCATGCCACGTTTGTAGAATCATGCCAGGTTTGTAGAGCCATGCCACGTTTGTAGAGCCACATGGATGTAGAATCATGTTACGTTTGTGGGGATATGACATTCTTTAGAACCATCCCACGTTTTTAAAATCATGTCACGTTTGTAGAGCCATACCCGTTATATCTGTGCTACCGTGGGAGGGGTCCCTGGGCAGCACCTGCCAAAGAGTGTTAAAATGCTTTATAAATATTTCATCCTGTTCTGTGCGTGACTGTATGGCGTTGAGGTATCACGCGATAATCATTTTTAAGAGCCATCCTTCGCAATTTCCTTAATTTTAGTGAACAGCGGCACGCAACCAAAATTGGTCTCCTGGTAAAATTTAAGTGTTAGAGATTGTCACACTGGTGGGAGAGTAGACGCAACACCCGTTGAATACAATAATGTCTTTTTGTTACCGATATTAATTTTGTTGGTACTAGATTATGTTGTTGACAATATTATTCAGCTTAAGACAGAATTCAGACGAGAGAAGTTAAATATAGCCTTTACTGACCCCTTCACTACAAGGGATCATCCTTAAGAAGAATTTCATAAGAAGTGTGTTTGAATGTACCTTTTCGTGACAGGGAGAGTTGGGGCTCCAATTTAATGAGCTCTCAAAACTCAGGTTTTAGCAATCTTCCTTTACCGACTTTTTTCAGTGTTTCAGTTGTTAGCATATTCCAATACTAATTTCCTTTTAACTGTCTACAGCAAACTATGTATATCTTTCAATATTTAATAATCTAAAATTTTCTTTGCACCAAGATACGGAGTCCTCAGTGGAGGGGAGAACATATTCTCACCTTTTGGTCCCTATGTTAGTGACGACCACTCGTCAGGCCGTTGATCAAACTTTGACATCCCTTCCATCGTCATCATCATCATCATTATCGTCATCTAACCTCTTTTTCCCACTTGGAGGTGCTGTGAGGTAGGGTTTGGAATGCATGACAAAAGAAAAGCGTCAGAGGGAGGACTAAACAGCGTGCTCTGTGGAAAAGGCCACACATTCTTTCATTCACCATTCTGACTCCTGGGATCCTTGCTCCACATTAAAGAAAACCATCAATATATTGGCCATTCATTTTACCTGTGAGGTAAAATCAATCCGATTACTATCAGGTTAAACAAAGGTCGACAATCCCTAGCCATATACAGCTCTGTACAAGATTCAGCCAACCAGCTTGATCCCTTGTCAGTTTCCAACCCTCCCCAACCGCCATACCTCGCTTTCTCACTCATTTACCTTTCTGTCATTTCTGAGATATTCGTGTCCTTCCTCCAACTTCCTGTCTGCGAAAACCACCTCTCCTCCTTTGAACCTCACCTTCTCCTCCTCATTGAAACACAAATGATGCCACTGACAGCAAAGCCCTATTCTTTGTCTTAATTTCTTTACATTCATTTCAATGCCATTGCTTTTGTGTGTGCTTAAGTATAATCAGGGACAAATGTTCACCTCATAGTTCATCTCTTCTGCTTCTTACTTTTCTCTGTTGTATTATATTCCATGGCTGAGAAAGGCTCGGCTTGATTCCCTGCCCTTAGATTATTCACCTCCTCTGCTTCTCGCTTTCCTTTGCTGGCTAACATTCCTAAGCTGATAGAAGCCTGGTATGTTTCATTGCCCTTAGGTATGTTCTTTAATATGGTGCGTCAGGCAGAAAAATGACCGACGTGCCAAGTCTACAGTATGTGCACTGGAGTAGTACCCAGAGTAAGCCTAATCCCAAATGAAGCTGCAGTCATTACTTTCTTTATACCGTCTTGAAACTGGCAAAATCAAATGAAATCTTGCAAATTTATCTACATCTATCTGTCTGTCTATCTATCTATTTTATTTTTAGTCAGACGCCTCAGTCTGGAAAGGGGGACATGTTTTGAACCACTTACAGGTAGAATACGATCATTTAGTGTAGTTACCTGACCCACACGCACGCGTTCCAACACCAGGCTTCCAAACGGGTCCTATAAAGAAGTCGTTAGTCTCATTTAATCCAGGCACGTTCTCTTTTTCTCCCCAGCATATTTCTTTCCTTTATATACTCCCTTCTCTCTACTCTCCTTACACTCCTTCCCTCTCCTTCCATAATCCCTCGGTCAAATTTTACACGTTGCCCTCATCCGATTTTCGACTTTTCTTTAATATTTTCTAGTAGAATTGGTCATTCTAAGAATCTTTTCTTCTATGACATTTCTCTCGCAAATTGATAATAAACGAGTTACACGCGATATACTTCCTCAAATCACAATCACAGATTGGTATTTTTTCGTACTTACACCCAACTCACTGACAACAAAAGTGGCTAACTCACCTTACACTTTACGCAATTCTAAGCATTTTTTCTTCTATGACACTTCCGTCTTAAATCAACCGTTGATGAGTTATGCAATTTATTACACTTATTATTTTTTATGGGAGAGAGATTTTCCCTGCCGTGGTCGGACAGTTGTGTGTGTTCGTTGGTGCGTGTCATTTTGTGGGTGGATAAAGCGCATGCGTAGCACATGAATCAGCCAATCACAAAGTAGAATTTCAAATACCCTACTTTAGGGCCCGCAACTTCCGCAAGATTTGAAAGTCAGTTCGTCTCCAACCATGGAGTGGGAAGCCTGCAAAATTTATTACTTCACTGGTATTTCACTGTTTTACCTACAAGAAGATAAAACTGTAGCCTTTGTGCGATCGCATGGTGTTTTACCTTCAACAGGAACAAAGTACCCAAATCAAGGCAAAAGTCTCATTTTACGTGAGGATCAGAAAGTGTTGCACTGCCGACCGTCACCAGTTGCCGTTACAGCTACAGACGACTCTTCAGATGCAGACGAGGAACTGTAAACTGCTAGGTAAATGCATTATTTCTTATTTACACCTGCTTAGGTTAGGTTAGATGAGGTTTGGTTAATGTCATGGGGGGGCCCCCCAGTTAGGAAGCACGGCCAGGGTTGGGGGGTCTGGGGGGCGACGCCCCCCAGTTAGGAAACACGAACTCCCTAAGAAGCTTAAAATTATTTTCTTCCGAAGGATTTTAGTGTTTTTCGTTTGATTTTGATAACAGTTCCAGTAGGAAATCACTTGCTTTTGCGTTTTTCCCCCACCCAACACCCCGGTTTCCCACAGGTCCCCCAGTATTCTTGGGGAAAGGGGGAAGAACCGCAAAAAAATGTTTCACGTGATAACAGGCATCCAACCTGAGTGTTTTCTGTTGTTTTTAGTGTGATTTTTGTTGATTTGGACCGGTCCTTTCCACCGGAAGTCGCTAGTGGCGTTCAACAAAAACTAGCTACTTGCGATAGAAATGAAGGTCAATATCGATCGAAAAAATCGGATGAGGGCAACGTGTAAAAATGAGGAGTACGTGTAAAGTTTGGTCTTCCGGGACAAACTTTCAAATGTGAGCGGACAGAGCGCGCGCTCGTCTGTGATTGTGATTAGCGGAAGTAAATCGCTTGTAACTCGTTTATTATCAATTTGCGAGAGAAATGTCATAGAAGAAAAGATTCTTAGAATGACCAGTTCTACTAGAAAATGTTAACGAAAAGTCGAAAATCGGATGAGGGCAACGTGTAAAAATTGACCAATCCCTCTTCCCCCTCTTCCTCAAACCCATATGCTTCTTTTCTCCTATCCACTTCTAACCTTGCCTTTCCCCTTCTTTCACATTCTTCCTCCCATCTTTCTCCTATTTAACTACCGCCCCATTCCCCCCCTCTCATCCCCTTATTCCTTCCCTATCCTCATTGTCCCATCCCTTTTCCCTCCCTGTATTTCCTTCCCAACCCTTTCTTTCCTCTCCATCCCTCTTCTTCCTTCCCTTTTCCTTGACCATGACCTTCCTTCACTTTTCGCCCCGCCTATCCCCATCTTCCTTCCCCATTCTCACCCTCCCTTTCCCTTTTCCCTCTCCTCACTCCCTCCTTTCCTCTTCCTTCTTCTCTTATTCCCTCCCCTTTTCTTCCACTCCCCCGCCTTCTCTCCTCCATCTCCCTCCTCTCTTCTCTTACCTTCTCCTGAGCCTGGGAACACCTGTGCTTGTTTGCCTAAGAGCCCAGTAATACCACCCCCTTGCCCCCTGATGCTCCTCCCCTTGCTGGTATGGGTGTGGGTGTGGGTGTGGATGTGAAGATGAATGATGTGTTTGGGTCTGGGAGTGAGTGTGGATGTGGGTGTGGGTTTGGGGAAAGGGGGGATTGAGTGTAAGTGTGGGAGTGGATGAAGGGAAAATGGAGACATGTATATGTGAGTTTTGGGTGCAGGTGAGGAAGCAGGGCAGGAATTAGGTGAGTGGAGGTGAGAGTAGCAGGTATGGGGAGGGATCTTGGCGGGGAATGGGAGGATATGAGGGATGCGGGGAGCGAGAGGGAGAAAGTGGGTGTTTGTTTAAGGCTAAAGGGGCCGTGGTGCGTAAAGGTGGTGCAATTGTGTATGTGTGTGTGTGTGTGTGTGTGTGATGTGTATGTGTGTGTGTGTGTGTGTGTGTGTGAGAGAGAGAGAGAGAGAGAGAGAGAGAGGCCTGTACAGTATATAAACTCATTTCGTTTGACTAAGTATGGTGTTTTGTATTTGCATTCTTTGATTCAAAATAACAACTCCTTCTTCATAATGCCGCATTATGGATAAATGGATAATGAGACGTAAGTATATTTAGCAGTGGAGAATAAAAAAAAACAGCAAACACGGTAACAAGGGAATTAAAACACGCCATCTTTTGATATACATGCGAGCTTCTCCCCACAAAGAGAGGAATCTTGGCATTACATTTATTGAACAATGTATGCCACCTATGACAATGATACGCTTCAGTGTGGGGGCCCTAGAGGAGGACGACTGTACTATATAAAAGTGAATTAGTTCGTGCTGTATTCTGGATGGTACAGTATAGGAGATCTTGTAGCGGTTATTTTTTTGCGTATACACACTTATTTTGTATGTTATTTGTATCTCAGTAGCGGAATTCGTTGCGTTTCTTCCTAAGCATGTACGAGTATTTTGTGGCCTATGCATATATATAGTGTTTTGTATAACTGGAAAATTTTGTAGCAACTGCCGTGTATGTTTTGGAAATGTAAGAATTCTTTCTACGCAAGATTCATTTTTTACATGTTCACCTTCTTATTGTCTTGCATACTTACTGAACTTTGCAGCACTCCTTTCTAGGCGATCTTTTAAGATTATTTTTCATTACAGACCATCATAATATCCTGAGCTGTTTTACACCCTTTATATATGGACATAGTTTCTATCTTCAGCATACATCAAGAGAAACTGATTCTGGGATGGGCCATGGATGAGTTTGATTATATGAAGGTCTTTAATACACGCTTTATTGATTTTTTACAAGACCCATGTACATGCCAGAAAAAAAAAAAAAAACGCTAATACCTTCTCACCAGTCGTGAATGCAAAAGCCCTAACATCTCTTTAGTATGGACGGGTGGTATTGGCGCCGAAGTAGTGACATGTGAAGTATCTGGTCTCAGGGAACAGCTAAGAAAGAGGTGCTAGGAGCCTGCTAAGCCCAGAGTATGCTGTTATTGCTGTTGTGGCTCCAAGCTCATCTAAACGTGAACCCGGTGGACTGAAGGCTGAAAATTGCCCTCATCATCCAGTCAACCATCCTCCTCTTGGGAGTATGGGGAGGGAGTTGAGAGACGTTTGTACAGCCAGGCAGTGAATCCTCCCGGTTACATCGGTGCCATCACGTGAAGGCGTCCCTCACAAGCAAGTCTGACGTGTTAACAACCCCACATATACAGTGAAATCACCTATTTTATGTATTTTTTAGCCTCGTATATACCACTTGGCGATGTGACTATGTAATCCGCTGTGTACTGTACAAAAATACAAGCTAGAACATCTTCATGTCAACATACAGTCAACATACCTATTTCTGTTTCTTATTTATTTTCTCTCACCGGTCTATTGAGCAACGTTTAAAATATTCAATAACACAAATACTCAAAACTCAGGGCCGCATTCTAGGTGACATAAGAGGCTCGTAGCAATTCTTCCTTAGTGATTTATTCTGTACATAACACCTTAACATTCTCCTGTGTGTTATTAATCTTGCTTTAACACGGACATAGTTTGCATCAGTAACATACAGGAGGGCACTAAAGTCTTTCATGCAGAAAAAATCGCAAAGAGAGATGTGTTAGGGAGCTCCAAAGCCACTTAGAACTCCTATGTCTTTTCTCACCCACCCATAACCATTAATCGATATCTCCAGCTCCTTCAGACAGAGGACTTTTTATTCTTGCCATCTCCAGACGGTTTTACTCAGCTTAGGAAACACTTTTCGAAGAAGAGGAGTTAGACTCGGCCTTAATTGATCCTCATAACGCGAGAAGTCTTTCCTAAGCTGAGGAAAATAGTCTGTCTTTATCATTTTATTTCCACTTTTCCTTTCATTTTTATTTTTGGCATTTCCTGACGATTTTATTCTACCTAGGAGATATTTTCAAACAGGAAAGGATAGATTTAGCCTTCACTAATCCCATGGGCACGTGAGTTATTTATTTATTTATTTATTTATTACAGAATAAAATTGTCCTGCCAGTAATAAAAGTAAAGTAGAACGTCATCAGACTGAAGGGATTAAGGGGAGTCAGTTAATTTTTTTGGTTGAAAATTATATTATGCGTCAATTTACATGAAAATTTACTGGATAATAGCTATATTTGGCAAAACTAATCCCTGAGCTTTATTTGTAGATGATTAATTTAATCACTGATATTTTTAAAATGATTACATGTTTACTACTTAGGAGCAGTAGTCAGTGAAAGTTAGGTTAAATATATTAAGATTTTACTGAACATTTTTTTCTTTTTTTCATGTATCGTCCTGAAACTTCCTACACGCTTAAGTAGGTATCATAGCTATTATCCAGTAAAGTTTCATGTAGACTGGTGCATAATTTCATTTTCAACCAAAAATCTGAACTGACACCCCTTAAGGACCGTGTCTTTGGTGGCATAAGGGACGACGTGGCATCTCTTTCTTAGCGATTTGTTTTACTTATTGCATCTTACTGTTCTTTTTCCTGTTATTTATATATTTCTAATAATAACAGATTCTCCATATCGTAGTAATAAAAGTAGTAGTAGCAGATTCAACCCTAGGCTTATCTGAATGTGAACCCAGTATACTGCAGGCTGAAGTTAGCCTCCTCCTGCAGTCTAGCATCCTCCTTTCGAGGGGTAGGGAAGGAGCTGAAGGACGTTTATATAACCTGGTAACTTCACTGCCAAGTTATATGATATCGCCACGTTAAGACATCCCACCCCGGTAACGTATAAGAGCCTAGTAAGACGTAACATGCAAAATAAATCGTAATGGAAAAGGCTTTACGGCATCTCTTAGACAAACAGAAATACCATCCCATACATTTTACCTCTCATTCATTATTCTTATTCGGCATCTCTAAAGACCTGACTTTGGAGACTGGCAGAAGGAATCCCAATTAGATTGCGCGCTCCTTTGATTATCCCTTAAGAGATATAAGCTGAGGGTATACAGAATTCTGCAATACAAAAAACAATATAAATCCTTCTCCCCATGCCAAGTATATTCCTCCATTCGTCTCAACCACCTCGATCTTTACATATACTTTCAAGAGTTGTATTCTCAGTGTCCCTTCGAGAGATATAGGTTGAAGATATACAGAATTCTATCTATCTATATACCTAGGCTGCTTCCCCCAAGGAAAGGGAGGTAGCCGAGACAGGACAACACACTCCCAATTTACTCATCCACTCAAACACGTTCATTTGCATCTTAGCCCCAGAGGGGAGAAGGGACAGATCCTCATCGCACCACATTGCACGAGGGTCAAGTGCTCAGTGCAATCAGTGACATCCGCAGCAGGGCCTGACAGCAGAGCTGGTTTACCCCTGCCACATCATAATAGACCCATCTCCTTACCGTACCTGACCTGATCAGCTGATCAGACAAATGCAGGAAAATATCCCCTCAGGGCTGCATCATCATTCACTCATTCACAATTTCTCTCCATTCGTTTCTATCACGCACAGCCACTCTTCCTTGATCAACAGACATCCCTCTCGCATCCAACGTTCTCTTCACACTGTCCATCCATCCTAGTCGTGGTCTTCTCTTCAGCCTTACACCTCTCACATCAGAGCTAGTTATCTTTTTCACCAATCGCTCATTATCCATTCTCTCCAAATGTCCAAATCATCGCAACACCCTCTGCTCAACTCTACCAGCCATCTCCCGAACAACTCCAGTTCTCCTTCGCACGTCATAATTTCTCACTCGATCCATACGTGTCACTCCACACATACTCCTCAGACACCTCATCTCCATTACATTCAAACTTTTCCTCTCTGCTACACCCATATTCCATGTTTCAGCCCCATACAACGCAGTCAGTACCACAACTCCCTTATACAGCCTTCTCTTTACATCCATTCTAAGCAAATGACATCTAAACACTTTTTTCATTCCTCCCAGCACCTTTCCTACTTTATTTATTCTAAACTTCACTTCTGCATCTATTCTTCCATCCACAGCAACATGTGACCCTAAATACTTAAAACACTCTGCCTCCTCAAGCAACGCACCATTCGAAACCATATTCATCTTTCTACCATCCACCAACCTCGTACACTTCATCACTTTACTTTTATTCTCATTTACTTTCAATTCCTCCTTTCACACACCCTAAACTCTACCAACTGTCTCAATTTCTCTTCTGAATCATCTACCAGTGCAGTATCATCTGCAAACAGCAGCTGCTTCAGATTCCACTCTCTACCATTAACATTCACCAGACTCAGACCTCCACCTAGCACTGTTGCATTCACCTCCCTTACAACACCATCCATATAAATATTAAATAACCAAGGCGACATCACACATTCCTGTCGCAGCCCCACTCTCACGAGAAACCAATCACTTACAGTATTTCCCACTCTTACACACGCTCTACTATTTACATAAAAACTTTTCACTCCTTTTAGTAACCTACCATCAAATCCATACAATCTTAAAACAGTCCACAAAGCTTCCCTATCAATTCTATCATACGCTTTCTCTAAATTCATGAAAGCCTAAAACACATCCTTACCTTTCGCTAAAAAATTTTTCACACACTTGTCTTACACCAAACACCTGATCCACGCATCCCCTTCCTCTCCAAAAGCCACACTGCTCATCACCAATCACCCCCTCTGTACCCTCTCTAACTCTTAAATTTTAACATTCTACCATACACCTGACCTAAAAATCATACCGTATAAATCCTCTTTCTCCCTAGCACAGTATGTTCCTCCACCCTCCTCAACCAGTTCGATTTTTACATATATTTCAAAAGTTTGTAAGTGTTCCCTCATGATATAGAGCTAAAAAGAATTCTGTAACATAAAAATCATATAAATTCCCATTCTCCCTATAGTCGTGGCGCGCGACTCTAAGGTGTTATTACCGTGCTCTGACAACCTACCATTCAAAAGTGCGTCTGATTTCGTGTATAATATGAGATGCATGTGATTCGTGTATTGTATGTTCGTGTATAATAATATTCTTGTATAATATATTCGTCCATAATAATCTGATTCGTGTATAATATGATATGAATTTGGACGCACTTTTGAATGGCAGGTTGCCAGGGTACGATAATGAAAACCTCAGCGTCGTTCGCCGCGACTTTAGCACTGTATAGTCCTCCTTCCTTCACATTCAACTCGCACCGCTTCTTGGTTATTGGTCAGTTTACCTCTCCTCTTCCTCCTTCTCTTCCCCCCCTCCTCTTACGCCTCCTCCTCCTTCTCCTCCGCATATCGAAAAGACTTATTGAACAAAGCAAAAGAGCACTGAAGATCCACATTGCTAATACTTGCAAATCAAATCCTAAAGAATTTTACAGTTACATTAGAAAGAAAAAGGTTATGACTACATCAATAGGTCCTCTAGAAACGAGCAGTGGCAAACACACAGAAAATGAGGTCGAAATGGCAAACATTCTTAACGATTACTTTGCGTCTGTTTTTACAGTTGAAAACACCACCAGAAACCTACTGCTAACGATATCCTTTCAGCAATAAATAGTACGAACATAAACAAAACCCCTGGCCCCGATATAATATCACCGAGAATTCTCAGAGAAGCAAAAAATGAGTTATTGCTGCCACTCTCTGTCTTATTCAATAAATCGTTAAGTACTGGGAAAGTTCCATGCGAATGGAAACTAGCAAATGTAACACCTATTTTCAAAAAAGGAAATGAGTTGCACCCAGGAAATTACAGACCAATCAGCTTAACATCAATAGTGTGCAAGTTAATGGAAAAAATCATAAGAGATAAAATAGTTAATTATCTAGAAGAAAATAATATAATTAAAGACTCGCAGCATGGATTCAGACATCGTCGTTCATGCTTAACTAACTTACTGGACTTCTTCCATGATGTTTACAAATCATATGACGACTCAAGAGCAGTAGATATAATTTACCTCGACTTTCAGAAAGCATTTGACACTGTCCCTCACAAGCATCTCATGAGCAAAATAGAAGCACATGGATAAAAAGAAATATGCAGAAATGGTTACAAGACTGGCTTTCAGACCGAAAACAGCGAGTTGTGATAAATGGAAAGGAATCCAAATGGCGTAATGTGATCAGCGGCGTTCCCCAAGGCTCAGTACTTGGACCGATACTATTTATTATCTATATAAATGATATCGATGAGGGTCTAAATTGTAAAGTATCCAAATTTGCAGATGATACTAAAATAACCAGTAAAGTAACTTCAAAATCACAGTGCCAGGAGTTACAAAATGACCTTAATACTTTAGCAAGTTGGGCAGAAAAATGGCAAATGAAATTCAACACAGAAAAATGTAAAGTACTTCATACTGGAAGTAACAACGTCCATGCGAATATCAAAATGAACAATATCCAGTTATCAAGTACAGACAATGAAAAGGATCTTGGTGTGATAATATCAAATGACCTAAAACCAAGTAAGCAGTGCACCGAGGCGGTTAAAATTGCAAACAAGCTGGTGGGTTTTATTGGAAGAACTTTCGAGTTTAAATGGGAAAAAGTTATACTTGCCTTTTACAACTCACTAGTGCGCCCCCATCTTGAGTATTCTGTGCAGTTCTGGTCTCCGTACTACAGAAAGGACATTGAAAAATTAGAGAAAATTCAGCGAAGAATCACAAAAATGATACCACGACTTAGAAACAAACCATATGAGGAACGCCTTGAAGAACTTGAATTATTTAGCTTAACGAAGCGCAGGTTAAGAGGGGACCTTATTGAAGTTTTCAAAATCATGAAGGGATATGACAACTTAGACATGAATAAATATTTTGATATAGACTGGTCGAGTCAAACCAGAAGTAATGGCTGCAAAATTGTGGGAAAGCATTTCCAATCCCATGAAGTAAAATACTTCTTTAACAGAGTTGTAAATATCTGAAACAGATTACCCTCAGATACTGTGAACAGTATCTCAATTGAGACATTCAAAAACAAAATAGGCAAGTATTTGCATGAGAATCCTCAGCTGACTCTTTTTCTGTCCGAATAACTTTCTTTTATAGCTACGTGTAAGTTCATTCCCCTTTTGTCTACAAGACACCCTTTAAACAACGTACCCATACATAGTGTCGCGTCACGTCATTATACATTATTCAATTTGTTCAATGCAAATAAAGTAATATAAGCACAGATTAGGATCTGCACAGATAACCCTGAGTGAACGGTCACTACTCTTACTTTCGACCTGTGATGGGCTGTGGATCACTGAGGGTCCCTGTTAGTCAAGTGACCACCATCGGGATTTTTTTAATGTACCAGGGGTCGCTGCATCAGGATGAAACTTGTGTACTTGTCCCACATGGGAAAGTTCCTTGTATCAGTGGAGTGAACGAAGCTAGAGCCTGATTGACTGCTGCCTACCTCAAAAGCGCCAGGCACGGCTGCCCACCACCCCTAAACATCCACACTGTGCAGTGTGTAGTTTCCACGTTATGTCCACAGACTTCCCATAAACTCAATGTACCGATTTATAATGTCATGCCGTAACTATTAGTTGATTTGATTACTTTCCCTTTCAGGTTACTCAGTCGGGTAGCTTACAGACGAAGTATTATGGAATGTGACTTTTCCTTTCCAGTTTTTCCTATGAAATTTCCATGTCAGTTTTTCCATGCTGCATGGTGTTTTTTTCTCACCTTTTCCTGGAGGGTTTGATGGTGGGGGGAGCCTTCTTGCTTTACTATCCTTATCCTTCAGCATGTAGAGTTAGATCTTGTAGTCATAGTTTTCTCTGTAACAAGCAGCCTCGAAAGGACCATAAGGTCTGTTGCTGGTTGCTTTTCTATGTAACCCTATGTAATCCTCCTCCTCCTCCTCCTCCTCCTCCTTCTCCTCCTCCTCCTTCATCACCCCCACCACTCACTAGTAAATGGTGTTGGTGTATTGAGAATGTATTTTCCACCCAGCTCTCTTTCTTTTGGTTCCTACTATCAGCTGTGTACGTGTTAGCACTGTACAGTCTAACAAATATTAACTGAGTTGCTTGCTGGTTTAGTGCAAGTAAATAGCATTGTCTTTTCTGTAGAGTAACAACTGTGTGTTTGATGTTACACCAGTGAATTAGTTTTTACACTATAAACAGTTGTTCACTGAGTGGAGCTAGGTTTTTATTTTGTTTTTCCCTCCATTCCATTGTTATTTTTATTTTCCCTTTTTCCCCCCAGTGAATCAGTTTATGGTGTATTTCAACAATTCATGGTAAGTTAGATTAGACCATAGCAAGTAGATTTTCTATTCTTTTTACACTGGTAAAAGAATTCATGTAGGTTAATTTGTATCATAGTAGGTAGGTTTTCTATTCTTTTTACACTGGTAAAGGAAGATAATATATAAAAATTAAGTGAATCTCCCTAGAAATTGAATATTTCATTTATAGAGTAAATTATTCATTTGTAGCAACATCCCTTAACCAGTTGTATATTATTTTTTATTTTTGTGGTATTTTGGAAATATTGCTGCAAAATGCCATCTATACTGAAGGTCTGCTAGGAGTGTACCGGTCGTTTTGCGCCTCAGTATTTTTCGGATAACTTTTCGACACGTGTGTGCAAACTATGCATCATGAGAAGAGATTGAGAAAATGGTTTAGCTGAATCACAGAGAAATTACAGGGAACTCAAGGCAGAGTTTGAGACACTGAAAGAGTTCGTAGCGGCAAACGTGGGAGTCAGTGACAACACTCAAGAAGGAAGACACTTACAAACTGAGCTAGTACAAGCCCCCGCCCATCAGGCAGTTACAAATTATATTGTACCAGTATCTTCCTCACCCAGGAATTCAGTACTTTCCTTGCCAAGTGAAGTCCCCTTTACTATGATAAGAAATGGGAAAATCCGGAAAAGGTACGAGGAAGCACCTTCCCATAACTACGTACAATCGCCACCAGATCCTTGCCGAAGCGATTGATGAGACAGGAGAAACAAGGCTTATTGGGGACTATATTGTACGCAGTCAGCTAGAAGAATTTTGTGGACGCACCCCCAGCAGCAAAAAGAGGTACTGTTTTCTAGGAGGTGGACTGTGTGATATCACAGAAGACTGCGATGAGGTCACAAAAGACGCAAATGATAAAACTCTATACATCAGCCATGTTGAACTGAATGATCTGAAGTGCAATAGATATGGAGGAATTGCCAGCAAAGTATCATTAAATGATCAAACGATTCAAAACTAAGTCCACTAATGTGATAATATCTGGTATACTCCCAAGGATCAAGGCAGAGAATAGTTTTTATCATAAAGCCTTCAGCACAAATAACCGTCTTAAATCTCTCTGCATGCAAGAAGAAGTTGACTTTATTAATCTGTGGGACCAGTTTTATGAGCAGCATACTCTATTCCAGAAAGATGGTCTTCATTTGAACTCGGTAGGAACAGAACGGCTAGGTAGACTTTTACACAATAAAGTTGCCCTCTTCAAATAAGAAAACGTGGAACGTCCAGGAGCAGTAACCTCAACGTAAATACCTGTAAAGTCAGTTCATCAACTGTTTGGGACAGAATTAGAGTCTGCTATGTTAACGCATGTAGTCTATGCAACAAGTTTGAGGATTTAGAATCTCTTATTTACCTAGAAAATTATGACATTGTTGGCATCACAGAATCCTGGATTAACACATCTGACAGTGACTTTCTAGTGGAATACTCATTAACAGGGTACAATATTTTCAGCTGTGAGCGACCACATTGAGCTGGTGGCGGTGTTTTACTATATGTGAAAACTAGTCTCCACCCTCTTGTGCTATCCAAACCCAGTATTACCAACATAGATGCCAGTTACGTTCAGCTGAGTATTTATTTGCACAAAATAAATAAATGTCACATCTATCATCCTCCAACGCAGTCAACTGAGACAGATGAAAAACTTTACGATCAAATTGCGGAAATTTGTTGTCAAGAGGATAGCGTAATTTTTGGAGACTTTAATTTACTGGTAACAAAGTGGGGTGAACTGCTAATGGCACACTCAGGACAAGAGCTTTATATGAATCTTCAAGAAAGTGCCCTTTCCCAACACATAGAATACCGAATGAGGGGAAACAATATCCTAGACCTGATCTTAACTACAAATGATAATCTAATCAACAGCGTTGAAATAGGACCTGAGCTTAGTTCCAGTGATCATCGAATTATACAATTTAATATTATTACTGCAAAAGTGAAAGAAACAGTGAGCAAAGAAAAGGTTTCGGACTATCGCAGAGTGGATTTCAGCAGACTTAGAGAGCTAATTGCAAATACAGACTGGAATGAAATGTTTGAATCCGATGACATAAACCAAGCATGGGAAATATTCACCAAAAAATTTAAAGAAGCGGTAAAGTCATGTGTGCAACTATGTAACAGGCGTCCAGCTGGTAATATTAAACCAAAATAGTAGTCCAGTGAAATTAAAAGTAACTTAATAGCCAAAAAACGGGCACACCATAAATATAAAACCACACAAAATTATGATGATAAATTACAGTATGAAAATCTACACTGCATATGGAAAAGACTTAATAAACAAAGCAAAAGAGCACTAGAGAGCCACATTGCTAATGGGTGCAAATCAAATCATAAAGAATTTTACAGTTACATTAGAAAGAAAAAGGTTATGACTACATCAATAGGCCCTCTAGAAATGAACAATGGCAAACACGCAGAAAATGAGGTCGAAATGGCAAACATTCTTAACGATTACTTTGCGTCTGTTTTTACAGTAGAAAACACCACCAGAAACCTACTGTTACCCACGAACCAAGCAAATAGCACAGTCCTTAATAACTATGCTATCCATAATAGCGATATCCTCTCAGCCATAAATAGTACGAACATAAATAAAACCCCTGGCCCGGATAAAATATCACCGAGAATTCTCAAAGAAGCAAAAAATAAGTTACTGCAGCAACTCTATCTTATTCAATAAATCTTTAAGTATTGGGAAAGTTCCATGCGAATGGAAACTAGCAAATGTAACACCTATTTTCAAAAAAGGAAATAAGTCGCACCCAGGAAATAACAGACCAATCAGCTTAACATCAATAGTGTGCAAGTTAATAGAAAAAATTATAAGAGAAAAAATAGTGAATTATCTAGAAGAAAATAATATAACTAAAGACTCGCAGCATGGATCCAGACATTGTCGTTCATGCTTAACTAACTTACTGGACTTCTTCCATAATGTTTACAAATCATATGATGACTCAAGAGCAGTAGATGTAATTTACCTCGACTTTCAGAAAGCATTTGACACTGTCCCTCACAAGTGTCTCATGAGCAAAATAGAAGCACATGGAATAAGAGGAAATATGCAGAAATTGTTACAAGACTGGATTACAGACCGAAAACAGCTAGTTGTGATAAACGGAAAGGAATCCAAATTGTGTAATGTGATTAGCGGCGTTCCCCCAAGGCTCAGTACTTGGATCGATACTTTTTATTACCTATATAAATGATATTGATGAGGGTCTGAATTGTAAAATATCCAAATTTGCAGATGATACCAAAATAACCAGTAAAGTAACTTCAAAATTACAGTGGCAGCTGTTACAAAATGACCCTTTGGCAAGCTGGGCAGAAAAGTGGCAAATGAAATTTAACACAGAAAAATGTAAAGTACTTCATATTGGAAGTAACAACGTCCATGCAAATTACAAAATGAACAATATCCAGTTATCAAGTACAGACAGTGAAAAGGAGCTTGGTGTAATAATATCAAATGACCCAAAACCGAGTAAGCAGTGCACCAAGGTGATTAAAATTGCAAACAAACTGGTGGGTTTTATTGGAAGAACTTTCGAATTTAAATAGGAAAAAGTCATACTTGCCTTGCCTTGTACAACTTGCTAGTGCACCCCCATCTTGAGTATTGTGTGCAGTTCTGGTCTCCATACTACAGAAAGGACATTGAAAAATTAGAGAAAATACAGCGAAGAATCACAAAAATGATACCATGACTTAGAAACAAATCATATGAAGAATGCCTTGAAGAACTTAATTTATTTAGCTTTACAAAGTGCAGGTTAAGAGGGGACCTTATTGAAATTTTCAAAATCATGAAGGGATATTACAACTTGGACATGAATAAGTATTTTCATATAGACAGGTCGAGTCAAACCAGAAGTAATGGCTGTAAAATTGTGGGAAAGCGTTTCCAAACCCATGAAGCAAAATACTTCTTCTTCAACAGAATTGTAAATATCTGGAAAAGATTACCCTCAGATACCATGAACCGTATCTCAATTAAGACATTCAAAAACAAAATAGACAAGTATTTGCATGAGAATCCTCAGCTGGCTCTTTTTCTGTCCAAATACTTGCTTTTATAGCAATGTGTAAGTTAATTTGCCTTTTGTCTACAAGACACCCTGTAAACAATGTACCCATACATAGCCTCGCGTCACGTCATTATACATTTTTCAATTTACTCAATGGAAATAAGGTAATATAAGCACAGATTAGGATCTCCACAGATAGCCCAGAGTTAACGGTCACTACTCTTACTTTCGACCTGTGATGGGCTGTGGATCACTGAGGGTCCCTGTTAGCCAAGTGACCACCATCGGGATTTTTTTAATGTACCAGGGGTCACTGCTCCAGGATGAGACTAGTGTACTTGTCCCAGATGGAAGAGTTCCTCATCTCAATGGAGTGAACAGAACTAGGGCCTGATTGACTGTTGCCTACCTTAAAAGCACCAGGCAAGGCTGCCGCACCACCCCTAAACCTCCACTCTGTGCATTGTACATCCACAATGTGCACTGTGCAGTCCCCGTTTGTCTATAAGACATCCCGTCATATATATTTTTCAATCTCCCCAGTGCAAAGAAAGTTATATAAGCACAGATTAGGATCTGCACAGATTGCCCTGAGTTAACGGTCACTACTTTTACTTTCGATCAGTGATGGGTTGTGGATCAATGAGGGTCCCTGTTAGACAAGTGACTCCCGTTGGGATTTTTTTAATGTACAAGGGGTCACTGCTTCAGGATAAGACTAGTGTACTTGTCCCAGACGGGAGAGTTCCTCGTCTCAGTGGAGTGAACGGAGCTAGGGCCTGATTGACTGCTGCCTACCTAAAAAGTGCCAGGCAAGGCACCACCCCTAAACATCCACACTGTGCACTGTGTAGTTTCCACGTTATTTCTACAGACATCCCATTAACTCAATGTACTTGTCTATAATATCATGCCATAACTATTAGTTTATTTGATTACTTTCTCTTTCAGTTTACTCAGACGGGAAGCTTATAGATGAAGTATTATAGAATGTGACTTTTCCTTTCCAGTATTTCCTGTGGAATTTCCATGTCAGTTTTTCCATGCTGCATGGTGGTTTTTCTCACTTTTTTCCTGGAGGGTTTGAGGGTGGGAGGAGCCTTCTTGCTTTACTATCATTATCCTCCAGCATGTAGAGTTAGATCTTGTAGTCATAGTCTTCTCCGTAACAAGCAGCCTAGAAAGGACCATAAGGTCTGTTGCTGTTTGCTTTTCTATGTAATCCTATGTAAAAACCTCGTCTTATTCCACCTCCTCCGTCTCACGGTCGGTAGGTGATCAAGTGAGCCCCACAACTAAGACAATTACAGAGGTGCTTCATCTGCTGACCGCCCATAATACCAGACCCAAACACACCACTGCCCCTGGTATAACTTACATTAACACCACCTCCATAAGCCGATTACACTGCCATCCAATCTCGTCTAGAGTATTGCCCACCTGAACGGAATATCATTCTTGTAGTTAGCTCTCTCATGGTTAGGGGAAGTCTAGTTTTCTCTTTCATTTTACTCCAGAAACTTCGAGTTGAGAGTGATTTGTAAGAGCCTGAGTTTGTTAATGTACTAACTTCATAATCTGACTCCACTGCCGTCCAGTCTTCCCTGTGTTATTGCCCACCTGTACGGGATGTCATTCATCTGTCACCAGCATCACATGCGTTTTGTGACTAATATCCTACCTCGTTGCTTTGTGCTTCAAGTGAGCTTTTCTTTGATATTCTAGTTCCAGTACAAGCAGTTACTTATGTATATAGTAAATCACAGTGCTATACCGTATGTTTAAATTACTCGCATGTCTTGTAGTTCCATTGGGTCATCCATCACTATATCAATCACTTTTCCTAGTCGTAAAGTTCCATCACATACCCATGTAGTCATTTAAATAAACCGCAGTACTTTTAATCACAGCTTCTTCCAGTGAAACCCATTTCCAGTCGTCACTAGGATCGCCAATTGAGCTCCGTCCTAACATTTGAAGTCAGGTCAATAAAGTAACTGAATGTATCACAGATTTACTTTTTCTCAGCCTCCTCCAGTGATCTGAATTTCCATTCCATCCATCACATCATCATTCATTTCATCACTATCCCAAAATGCCCTTATTGATATTTCTTTACCCTGTTCATTTACCAGCTGCTTTTGGCTCCTTCTTGCTCATTTTACCTTCAAGACAGTCAGTCATGGAATTCTCTCTCTCTCTCTCTCTCTCTCTCTCTCTCTCTCTCTCACACACACACACACACACACACACACACACCTCAGCCACCAGATAATTTACTGACCCTCGCACACATACTCACTCGTTGGTCCTCTGGCCTTTCCCATCAGCTGCCCATTTATTCACTCTGGCATTCATTTTCACACATTTACTCATCACATCAACCATTCTGTCACACGATCCTTCACTTACACTCTTATCCCTCCATTCACTCACCGACCCTAACTCTCAATCACCACCTCATTCACTGTCACAATTCACCAGTCTGTCCATTCACTCCCTCACTCACGCTCCAGTTAACGGGAACATTTCACTCTCAGTGTAACGGTAGGATTTTTATCCCACCGTTGTTCATCAGTGTAACGATGAGAAATTGGATTTCCCACCGTTGTTGTTCCCCAGTGTAATGATGGTAATTTTATCCCATCATTATTTATAAGGTTTGTTCTGTTTAACTTACTTGTTGATAATACAAAGGGTACTCAACTTAGTCTCCCCTTAATGACTGATAAAGTATTCACCAAAGAAAAAAAACAAAGGGGGGGGGAGTAACTTCGACTTTGAATGATAAAGGTTAATTGCATAAAGGATATTTTTGGTAGCGTTTGTATTTTTAGCCGAGTCGAGAATAAGTTAGTACCACGTGTGTTAGTCGTTCCCAAAGTGGAGGAATCGTGAACTGGAAGGGGAGTGAGTCATGCGTGAGAGGACAAAATTCCCTTGGTTGGATATCAAAATTGCATATACTTTACTTTAATAAATCTATACTTGTTAAACAACAGACATTTTTTTGAATTACATGACCTTTAATAATATGAAAAGAGTTGTAAATTAAGTACTACTTTGGGCGATAGTAATACAGTACTGTTACCAAGCGAAACAATTTGAATATTTAACAATAACTCCTGAGTTCATCACATTTCATTCTCGATTATCAGTTATTCTTGGGCTCGTCAATAGCCTCAAGACTGGGACATTCAATGACATGGACTGTTTTTTCGGGCTGGCATAGCCTCGAACCAAAAATATTCACTCATGTACTATTACGTCGAGCCAGTCTAACTCATCACACAATTCACTAATATTTCATAATCACTCGGGCTTGCTTAGCCTCGAGGAACAATTCGAAATTACATATCCTTACAACCACTAAATTCACTTTAACACTCCCAATACTTCTAACCTATTAATAAAAGAAGAGAGAGAGAGAAAAAAAACGGTTGATGAGTTAAATTCGCTTTTCCGTTACTGATCACATTAACTTTCAAAATTCTGTACATTATCTGCTATAAAAAAAAAAAAAAGGTTCACCTAATTAATTCATAATTCAATTGCTACTACATTCAGTTATAAATCTATTTTTGGGTAGTGTAAGTGTGTGTGTACAACAAGTCTATGGGCAATATCACATGATGGCCTCGTGCAAACCCCAAAGTCACGGTGTCTGTGAACTGAAACAACGTCTGTTACCCGTAATCGGGTTAGCCAATCTCTACGTTAAGCTTTTAACAACATTACTTCATATTGTTCACGACAAGCAAGAATTAAAACAAGCGAGGGGGGAGAAAGGAGGAATGTGTACAGCTCACCTGAAACTGTTAGGACTCCATATTATAATTACAAATCATAATAGATAGATAGATAAATAGATAGATAGACAGCTCTATGCGAGCCTGGGAATGGGAAATGATCTTGCTAGTTACACTGAGGAAAAGCTGACGACAGATTACGAAGCAGCCAGTAAGGAGATGATGCAGTTAGTTGTCAGCAAGTCACTGGTGAACAAAGCCTTGTTGACCATACACACACATACTCACACACAGGCTTCTAGAACTTTCCAATCACAAGGAACATACGTGATACGTCTCCTGTTTCACCAGAATTTAGGAAAGAGAAGTCAGAAGGAAGCTAGCGATAGAACAGACAGGTCGCAGGGAGAAAGGCTTAGCAACTTGAGAGAGAGACAGAGAGAGTGAGACAGAGAGATAGCTAGCGGGACTCTACTTTATACTTCGCTCTGTGTGAGAGACTTGTTAATATTTCCAAGACAAATAAAAATAGTCCCATACTATTCTTTACCTCTCCTGTCACTACATGACAAATGGGAAAGAAGATTATCTACTCACAAAGCTACTCAAGTATAACAACCGCTCGTCCACAAGTCTAATATATATAACTTCTCTACAAGTAACTACAAAGTTTCTTTTATGACATTTGGTGGCAGCGAACGTATACGAACCTCGTCTACGAATCAACATTGAATTCCTACAAAATATCAAGATTGAAAACAAGAATACTTCTCACAACCAACATCTCCCCAATCATCACGCTGATGCAGAGGTGAAGAGATCACACGACGTCTTGCAAGTTGTTTAACAAAGTACTGATACAAACAATCTTGCAACTTCTACGACGAACCAGCGAACTACAACCATCTACAATCAACTACAATTAACAACTCTACGAGTCGTCTGTATAATCTTCCACACGCACCTACAAGTAGCGGCAGTCTTCATCCTACAACGAGTAAATCACAAGAAAAAAATACCAGGTCCATATTCACAACTCATCTTACTCATCTTCACTCAAGTTACTCATCGCTACTCATTCACTCACCACAGCTACCAGTGTGGGAAGTCGACGTTATCATGCGTGCTTGCTGAAAAGACGCCACGTCAGTCAACACACCACCTGCACCACCACTCACACCATTCCCACCACGGTAAAAATTAGTGAGTTACATAGTTACTTCATTTATACAATACACAGTGATAGACAATAAGCTTCTGCACAAACATATAAAACGTGCTGTATAGTTACAACTTAAATACACATACTTACTTCAGTTATCTGCATAACTCAAACACTAAATAATCACCAACAATAAATATTCTACACTGTATATATTCATTCATTTATTATAGCATTTATTTACTACCAACGAGTGTTACCATTTATACCTACATAAAATACGTGTTGCATACATACAGCTATACATTATTATATCTACAAAGTGATAAAGAAAATATACCATCACAGTTACTCAGTGAGCGATTAAAAGAACTGTATTAAACATTTATTAATTAAAGCTACCTAGGGGAAACATATAAATTAAGTTACAAGGTAAACTAGAGAAAAAAAAAATGGCCAACACAAATGACGTTAGCAAGAATGAACATCTTCAACACAATCTTGAAGACAATGATTTCCACACAGTGCTGACACACATATTACCCACGATAGGTACAAGTGAACAACAAGTCAGTGTATATAGTTAATACTGTATATAGTGTATATATTTTTTATATAAAATAACAAAATATGGGAGTATATAATATCATTTTCAATAATACCTGTGCAATATAAACTAAACTTTAAAAAAGTATCCTAGGAAATTAGTCAGTAATTATGCAACCATGAACAACATAGGAAAAGCGTACACAAGCGAAGAAAAACAAACTATAGAAAATCAATACATACAAAAAAAAAAAAAAAAAGAAAAGAAAGAAAATGTAAGAAAGAAAAAAGAGAGAAATAGAGTAAGATCACATAACAAACAAATGAAAATAAGTGTAAGTGTTACTACACTGAAAGCAGTGATGAGAAATAGGGAGGTGTGTATGGAAGTTAAGAAGTCACTGCATGATAGTATTGTGATCCCTACCCTGACGTATGGAAGCGAGGCGTGGACCTTGCAAGGGGGAACAAGTCAAGAGCGAGAGCAGTGGAAATGAGTTACTTGAGAGGAGCATGTGGAGTGACATGGAGGGACAGGTTGACGAATGAAGAAGTGAAGGAACGTTGTGGGGTAGATGTGGATGTGGTTGAGAAGATTAGGAGAAATACACTGAGGTGGTTTGGACATGTGGAGAGAATGGAGAATGAAAGACTGACTAAGAGGGTGTATGTAAGTGAGGTGGAGGGAGGGAGAGGGAGGGGTAGACCGAGGATGAGGTGGAGGGATGGAGTTGAGAGGTATATGAGGGAGGGGGGGTGAGTTGGGGGGAGGGTAGTCAAATGGTGGGTGACAGAGTGACTTGGAGGCGTTTTGTCTGCGGCCACCCTTTGCGGGATTAGGGCTTCGGGCTATAGATAGATAGAATAGTTACTACATATGCCAAAATACCTCATAAACTACAAACAAAAAAGCAAAATGTTGTCTCCACAAGCAAGTGGCATGGCATATCATCACATAAACTCCTATAAGTGAAACAAAAAGCAGATTGTTGTCTCCACGAGCCAGTGGCATGTCATATCATCACTATCATCGACCGCAGCATGACCGGATTCATATGTCAGGACTGCAATTATCACAATTATGTAACGACAAACGATTGCATTATGTTACACTTATTACAATTATGTAACTACAAACGATATGTAACAATTATGTAACTCCATATTATAATTATGTAACGACAAACGATTGGATTATGTTACACTTGCTACAATTATGTAACTACAAACGATATGTAACAATTATGTAACGACAAACGATTGCATTATGTTACACTTGCTACAGTTATGTAACTACAAACAATATGTACCAATTTATGTAACAGTTGCATGAACAAGATGTAACTTTTATGTAACTTTAACTACAATTATGTAACTACAAACAATATGTACCATTTATGTAACAGTTGCATTAATAAGATGTAACTTTTATGTAACTTTAACTACAATTATAAGGCCAAGACACTTATGTAACAGTTGCATTAACAAAATGTAACTACAATTATAAGGCCAACACAATTATGCATTACCACAATATTTTGTACCAATTATAAAATGTTACAATTATGTATTACCATTGCACAATTATATGCGTATGTCTGTTATACATACATATCTCACAAAATGTATACAACTTGTTTAAAATGTAATATTACTGGATAATTGCTATTTACTATGAATATTCTATGTATACAATATTCATAAATTATGTTACTTTTACAATATTATGTATTTCACTTAATTAGCTTATAAGTTCATTATAATGTGTATATAATATGTATTAATATGTTATGACTATTAACTGTCGATGGTACGCCATATTCGCGTGACCGAGCAATATGTTAGGACTCCATATTATAATTACAAATCATAATAGATAGATAGATAAATAGATAGATAGACAGCTCTATGCGAGCCTGGGAATGGGAAATGATCTTGCAAGTTACACTGAGGAAAAGCTAACGACAGATTACGAAGCAGCCAGTAAGGAGATGATGCAGTTAGTTGTCAGCAAGTCACCGGTGAACAAAGCCTTGTTGACCATACACACACATACACACATACTCACACACAGGCTTCTAGAACTTTCCAATCACAAGGAACACACGTGATACGTCTCCTGTTTCACCAGAATTTAGGAAAGAGAAGTCAGAAGGAAGCTAGCGATAGAACAGACAGGTCGCAGGGAGAAGGGCTTAGCAACTTGAGAGAGAGACAGAGAGAGCGAGACAGAGAGATAGCTAGCGGGACTCTACTTTATACTTCGCTCTGTGTGAGAGACTTGTTAATATTTCCAAGACAAATAAAAATAGTCCCATACTATTCTTTACCTCTCCTGTCACTACATGACAAATGGGAAAGAAGATTATCTACTCACAAAGTTACTCAAGTATAACAACCGCTCGTCCACAAGTCTAATATATATAACTTCTCTACAAGTAACTACAAAGTCTTTTATGACAAAACAACGTCTGTTACCCGTAACGTCTGGTTAGCCAATGCGGCTTAGCTAGGCACATAGGGACGCTACTGCTAGTCAAATGAGACTGTGTTTTTGCGATATGGTGGGTTTTAATTCTCTTCACTATTTATATAGTAGAGTACACATGACGTTAGGACTTTTGATTGAAATGGGGAAAATTTGGGATTCATTCCTTACTACAGTTAAATACTGGATTTACCGCCATCCCACCCTGAGTTTGGGGTAGCTTATGCCATCTAGTGACGGCTAAGGCAAGCAGAACTACTTGATCCTCACAAATTACATTATCTTTGCTTTTTCTGACTATTAATTTCACATATTTGGATTCTAGCAGCTTCATTAGTAAGCATTTCACAACAATGATACGGAAAAAATTGCATACCCATTATTATTCTGTTTAAGGTTTAAATTTGGCGCCCAGCAACGACGCACCATAAGCAAGGGGATGTTGCCCACATCTGCTATTCGTTACCTACCAGATGGGTGAACTCCCATAGCTCAACACTCTCAGTTACACTACCTATGCATAGATACAGAGATATATACATATAAAAATAAAGTTGTCCCTATATCGATCATTAACACATGAACTACTACTTAGAACAGGAGCCTTAGAGACTAGCATTCAGATTACACTCTATCTAACTTAGAAATTACAGTACCTCTAAACATATACATGAATACTAAATTTGTGGCATTACATCAGATCACCCACTAAATTATCTTCCTTGCCCACTCTCCCAATCACCCTTCCATTCAGACATCTCGAATCACCACTAACCCTCCATTTACCAGAAGTCTGATGTTATAACATCAAAGCCCTACACCATCCGAATCATCCCCAAACTTACTTATAAACTCACTATTCCAATCGCCATCCCATTCACACATCCAGTTCACCAGGCTGTTTATTCTCTCGCTCACTTATCTTCCACTTACCAGGACCCTGACTATTGAATAAGCATTAAATCCTAATTCTCATCAAAACACTGCGCCAATCACCACTCCATTCATTGCCCCTAAATCACCAGTCCATCCACTCGCTACTCCCAACTTTCAATTACCAGAAACCTGAACACAGAAAAAAGTAATTAATTTGACTATCGAGATAACCATTAAATTCACTCTGGTGCTCACTCTTACATTCATTACTTCATTCACTGTCCTAAAACGCCAGTTCATCCATTCTCTAGCACACTCACCCTCCAGTTAGCAGGCAGTGACCATCTCCCGAGCACCCACCACCTCCCTTCCCATCACACGTGAGACACCATGAATATTCTAACAGTGGTAGAGGCTGGGTGGGTTTGGACTTCGTGTCGGCAGGAGCTGGAGGAGGAGGAGGAGGAGGGAGAGAAGGAGAACCACGAGAGGAGAGGAGAGGAGAGGGACAGGGAGGGGAAAGATAGAGGAACTGTAAGGAGTAAAGTTCATCCACAATCTCCTTCCAGCATTGTGTCCTGCCGTCCATATTCCTCATTCCTCCCCAAGCGTCAGATAGTATGCATCCTTCTCATACTTTTTTATTGTGTGCTTCATATTGTAATCACATAATAATACTTCATGCAGCAAGTTACATGACCACTGCCAGCATAATTGTATCGGCTAACTTTTGATTGTGATTGTACATGTCCCTCTAGTATTTTCGCTATCGGGAGGAGGAGGAGGAAAACCAACAGACGGGGAGAGGGGAGAAGAGAGAAACGGGTCTCTCCATGATCTCTGTCAGGAGGCGAAGAGGAAAGAGGAACGAGGAGAGGAGAGAAAGAGGCAGAGAGAGAAACAATTTCTTCTCATAGTCTCGCTGTCTGGAGAAAGAGGGAGAGAGGAGAGGACAGAAGGGAGAGAGAGAGAGAGAGAGAGAGAGGAGCACGCGCCCCTCATAGTCTCTCTGTCGGGAGCGCCGCCCCCCTATCGATGAAACTTTGTACCGAGTTCTTCCCGCTTTCAAGTCACGGCCGGTCCAAGGTCTCGCCCTATGTCAGCTTGGGGAAGAGAGAGAATAGTTTGGCGTTTAGTATGATCAATTTGATATGATGATGATGATGATGATGACTATTATTATTATTATTATTATTATTATTATTTTAACGCAACATTCAGCAAAAATGCATGGTTATGAATGGTAATCAATATTTTGTCCACGTAAGGTTCGCAGGATGAAAAGCTCTAGCAAACGAAAAGAAAATAAACTCGTTTGAAGTTAGCAAGAAAAAAGTAATAAAAAAGAAGGGTGAAAAAGAATTGCACTATTATCCTTTGACCTAAATTGCCGGCTGTGAAAAGCCAGGCTTAAGGGGCACAAATTAATGGTAATGAAGAGAGTTGATGCGGACCGTGAACTCCTAATGTGCAGTTAATCTCGCCAGTCAAGAAGAAATGGAAAAAGATGGAGGAGAGAAATGGTGGAAGAGGAGGAGGAGGAGGACAGGGGAGGAGAGAAAGAAAAAGCAGAGGGAGGAGAAAAGGTGAAAGCAGGCGGTGAGGAATGAGAAAATGGTCAGTCAACTACTAATATGCAGTTAATCTCACAAGTCAGGAAAAATATAAAGTGGAAGAAGTGGGGGGAAAAGGAGACAAAGATGGAGAAGGAAGATGAAAAAAGGAGGGAGGAGAAGGAGAGGAATGAAAAAAAGAAAAGAAAAGAAAGGAGGTCAGTGAACTACTAAGGAGCAGCTAATCTCGCGACTTAAAAAAATGAAGTATAAGAAGATGGAAATGGAGAAAAAGTAGAAGGAATAGAAGAAAGGCTATGAACTCTTAACGAATTCAGGAGGAGGAGAGGAAGAAGGGGGATGAGGAGAATAGGAAGATGGATAAAGATGATTATGATGATGATGATGTTCCTTGGTGACGATGGCTGTGGTGACTGATCGTGGTAGTGATGGTGATGAAGATGATAATAATATGAAAGCGATACTCACAGTGATAATGGTGATGGCAGTGTAAATGACGAAAAGATACAGATTACACGCAAAGGGAATAACAGCATCGGAAATCAGTACGTGAAAGACAATAAAAATCGTGAAATGCTTAACGCGAACCTCCCTTTAACAGTTTTCATGACAAAAGCGCAAGCCATCACGAAAGTGCTCACACGAACTTTTCATTAACCTGTTCAGTTTTGTACGTACTCTTCAGTTTCTTATTCTATCTGCAGACAGTTTATTCAACTCAGGAGAGACTTTGCAAATTAGAAGGGTTAGATACAGCCTTCGTTAGCTTCTTCAGTAACCGGTCTTTCCTAAATTGAGCATAATAATTTGTAGATAAGAATGAAACGAGAATTACGTTCTCGGGTTGAAAGGGTTAATACTGAGTGCGAGAAGATACGTTAAGCCCATAGTTTGAGACGGGTCAGCAATTTCAAAGTACATCAGAATACAGTAAATTTGTTAGGTTGCATTCCATATCATGTGGAGGAAATCAGCAACGAGGTGGAAAGATCATTTTTCTTTAGTTATTCCATCAGGCGTGTCAGTAATTATGTAAAAAAAATTAGGGTTTATCTTTACCCCAATCTCAGGGTCAGTAATAGGAGTCAGCCCTTTTAGTACAACGGGGCATATTCTCATTTGGTCTTGTTATATCTAGGCAAGTTCCTCCTAAATCCGATGAGGCATTTTTGATATCATGCTTGCCATACTGAAGGTCGAAACGTAGGAAACTGTGACTAGATTAAGGTGTGATTAAGGTGTGATTAATAGCCTTCGGGGCCGGAATCTAATAAAGTTGTCTGGTGGCAGTAAGACTGTAAGATAAAAAATGTAACAGCATGAAGACAGATGAGGATGTCGCTTTAGCTACAGTACGTTCGACGGAATGCAGATTAAATGAAGTGATCATAACAGGAAATTCAGGATCTAAAAACAATACTATCATTTGACGTGATCGCTCCGCCAAACCTGACCTCTTTCTCCGGACTCCCACTCACCTCAGCGCCGGGCTCCTCCACACGCTGACGAGAGGACATTAGGCAAATGAGTGCTGTTTTTACTTTTTTTACAAAGGAGGTCCCTCATATTGTCCACGAGTAATTTCCTTCTCGTTGGATGACCGTCTGGCGAAAAGTACAGCTTCGGACATAAGTACTGACACATCTAATAAAGATAACTGACGAAAGAGCGAGCAAAAAGTTTCGAAATCCAGTGTTGCCATCTTTATAGACGAACACGCTTTCAGAACACATCGTAAGAGTTTTATATCTGATCGACTGAAGCGAGGAGTGATGTAAGTGTCGCATCTGTAGAAACTCGTAAAATTATTTCTCTTTTGATGTAATAGTAATCAGTGTTCAGATGGTTATGCCTGCGAGCTGAGCTAGGAGTCTGAGGGGTCTAGTTACGAGTATGTGTGAACGACTGACATGGCCGTTTCAATAGGTATATTACTGATAGTTTTTGCAGATATTATCCTTGTTTTTTCTGGATATTACGTCACCCCGTCCTTTTGAGTGAAATATACTGGGATGAATAAATAAGTAAATACAAAAATAAATCAATAAAGATTTCAATAAATAATGGTGATTTTGTATTTTTTTTTTTTTTTTTTATGTGTCCGACTCTGGGCATAGGCTTCTCAGCCTGCTCTCAAGGCCCAGTAGTCCTCCTACATACCATACACCTCTACATGTCACCACTTCGGCGCTAACACCCACCGTCCATATTGAATACATGCTAGGGCTGTCTCATACAGGACTGGTGTACTGATATTAGCGGGGGTATTTTTATGACATGTCGGCGGGTCATCTGGTAGATCAGGAAAGTCTGCTTTTATGAAATTCAAATCCTTAAACTGTTCCCTGCCCCAGCCGGGATTCGAACTTGGGTCCGTCAGGACTGCAGGCCGCCTCTCTACCGATTTAATCCTGTTTCAACGAGAAATATACCTTGCAATGAAATTAAGTTATCCGAGATGGTGGCAAGAATAGAATTTAAAAACATGTCACTGTACCACTTAAGTTAATGGGAATCGTCCTAGCCCAAAACTACAAGAGACCTACCTTCATCCAAAGAAAAATACCTAGCAGTAGTACTACTTATAAAAATAGTAATAATAATAATAAAAACAGGTCACCAGAGACAATGGGTAAATCTATAATGTAGGTACAGCCAACTGGAAGCCATCAGTGAAGGCAATTTGCAAGGGATGAGAGGAAGGCAGTTACTGTAGTGATGGCCTGGTGAGGGAGGTGATATTGAGGGGTAGGTGGGTAGGTGGGGTGGTGGGTGAGGTTGGCAGGTGGGTAAGTGGGGTAGTGGGTGAGGCTGGGAGGTGGGTAGGTTGGTTGGAGGTTAGGTGGGGGAGTTAAAGAGACATATGATGGATTGGTGGTCTATGTCAGTGGGTAGATGGGGTGGCATGATCAGTGGTTTAGTGGAGGTGGTTATCAGAGAGTGTGTGAGCAGAATGGTAGGTGATGGAGTAGCAGTGGGTGTGTGTATGTAGGTGAGAGAGTGATGAGAGATGGATGACTGGATGAGAATGATGATCGGAGGGATGGGAGAATGGTGAATGGAAGAATAATGGATGATTGGACGGATACATGAATGATAGTAACAATGGTCAAACTCACTGGTGAAGAAGAGGGTGCTGGAGCAAGAGTAAGAGGCCCTCAGAGCAGTAACAGCGTCGTTAGCAGGAGACATGAGAAAATGGATGCTGAGTGGGTGGATGCTGGGCGGATGGATGCTGGATGGATGGCTCAAGGAAAAAAAATATGTGGCTAGAAGGATGAAAGATGGATAGATGGGTAGATGTATGATGGATTAATGAATAATAAAGGTCCAATCCAACTCTACGATGCAGACGGGGGTGCTGGTGCGAGGGTGAGGGGTTCCCAGACCATCGCCAGCAGCAGAGGCGAGGTACTGCTGACGGAGGGCGCCCCAGAGTGGATGGCTTGGAGGTCTCGCCGCCTGTGGATAAATAGAAACGTCCAAGAAGAGCAAGAATGAGCTGCTCGAACAGTATACGAGTATAAGGCGTTTTTTTTCTCTAGGTTATTAGAGATCGATTCTAGGTACTGTACCACGAGACTTATTCAGGTCTATAACTAAAATCTTCTGTGGGTAAAAGTAAGTCCTTTTCACTTTAACTTGGCCTAAATTTGCCATCCCTCCACCTATAATGCTGAGTTGTAACAACAGATTAACACTAGAATATGATGCTAATCACAAGGAAGTGCTGTGGAAAGGATGTACAGCCGTAGTTTTCTCCGCTGACACCGGGCTACATAAAATAAACTGCATAAGGAGGAAAATCTGGGCCATGTTAAAATGAATGACCTATAGTAGCCTAGAAAAGACGTCATCGTACTAAACAGGTTAACTCTTTGCCTGGTAGTTCTCTCAGCTGAACTAATTCTTCTGGTGTTAACGCAAATAGTATACCAGTTTTCTATTGTCGCAATGAAGGAGCTAAAGTAAATTAAAATATCAGCTTCAGTTTCACGTTACTGAGAATTACTTGACACACAGAACATATGAAATAAAAAATCATGTTAAATTTCGTAGAACCTTTGGGTGGTGATGTTTTTATATTTCTTGTCTGCACAACTGTGTTATTATTATTATTATTATTATTATTGTTGTTGTTGTTGTTATTATTATTATTCATTGATAATATCATTATTGATTCTGAAGATACACAAACCAAGCATTTTACTGACCAAATTCAACTTAGTTGTTTGGTGAAATGTACAGCAAGTGCAGATACATTAACTGATAACTTTCATCCATATGACTTTATTAATGTTTGGGAAGATCTCTCGGACTGAAAGGGTTAATGACAGCTAATAATTTAAATTTGGAAAGGCTCTCCTAATATTACGAGTTCGGAGCACAGTGAGAAAGAAAAAATGGAAGACGTCATCGCAGTGAAATAATTACACCCGACTGAATTATACAGGTTGGCCCAGCAAAATATCAGTGCGTCTTTTATGCAATTTCGAGACACTGTAAAAGAACTATTGATCTCGGATATACAGGGGCAGAAAACATTACAGCCTGTCAAAAAAGTGTGAGCGTGGAGTGTGCAGAATATCACTAAACGGATCATTATCTTAGTTTTCATCTCCTGAACTCAATTTCTGACATTCATCCTAATTTTTTAGATATACGAGGACACGGACATCTCGTATCTCCGATAATCTTCGACATAACCTAATGAGGATGACACCTGACATACGACACACACCTGACACTGACATACACTTGAAATTCACTTGAAACACACACGATATAATCTTGACACACACCTGACACACTTGACACACACCTGACATACACTTGACACACCTGACATACGCCTGACACATCTGGCATAAACTTAACACACACCTGACGCACTTGGCACACTTGACACAAACCTGACACACTTCACACCTGCCATACCTGACACACTTGACACAAACCTGACACACTTCACACCTGACATACCTGACACACCTGACACACTTGACACAAATCTGACACACTTGACACAAACCTGACACACTTGACACACCTGACATACCTGACACACCTGACACACTTGACACAAACCTGACACACCTGACATACCTGACACACCTGACATACCTGACACACCTGACACACTTGACACAAACCTGACACATCTGACACATAAGACACACCTGACATACACTTGACACATACCTGACATTTCCGTACCAGAGATGATTGATATTTAGTATGCATTATAGAAGCGATACAGGGATATGGCCTCCCGGGACGAGCACCGCAAAAAATAATTTTGAATAAGATGATAATGAAGGAACTGACATTATTCGTTGATAATGTTACCTTTCCTGCTCATTACGGTAGTTGATAACGATGTCTGATAATGATACTAATAACAGAAGTTGATGATAAAGATCGTTGATATTGTTCATGAGGATAATTATGGCACGAAAGAAGTGGCTTCATCCAGT
>NC_137027.1:30371223-30418723 GCF_032717465.1 Coenobita brevimanus
AAAAAAGACCCATAAGAAATACCTGGGACTCTGAGCTTCGCAAAGAGGCTGACTGGCGCTTGTGACTGCACTGACACTCGTAGACACCATTATCTCTGACCTGCACGTATCTGATATGCAAATGCCAGTCCTGTGGGGGGGAGGGGAGAAAAAGGTCCATATGATGTGAGAACCACCATGACATCATACCCACAAGAGGATATATTCTTCTCCCCTAGTATACTGTGGGGATATTGTTACGGAACAGAGAAAGATAATGTACACTTTAAGTGAGAATACTAAAAATCACTACTGTCCCGTAAAGTTCCAGGTTCAAAACAAAAGAGTTAGATAAAATTACAAGTTAAAGTTTAATGCACAAACTAACAACAAAACATTCAGGACTCATAAGGATAATGTAATGGCAAACACACAGGTTAAATATATGGTTAACTGCAATAGCCTCTATTAACACGAAGTTAGCATGAGTAAATTTATCTAAGTCAGCCCTGATAAAATGAGAATACTAGATAATACTCAGTGAATGCAAGATAAATTATTACAGATACAAAATATTATTAATGATTGCTAACAATAAGAACCTTACATGAATTACAAAAACCTCACTAGGCCTACAAATTAACAACCCATGCTATACAATACAAGAACAAAATGCAATAACACTTATACTCAAATTACACAGCTGCTAGATGGTTGGAGACTTCCTGAGCACTCACAATAATAACTGTACAGGGGAGGACAGAGATGTGAACAAAATGAGGAGCAGATCTAAGTGGCAATAATGCAGAGACTGAGCTCATTATATAGGGGCCAGCAGAGCTTGATACAACTTGTAAGAAGGACGCGCAAATGAAGCCATGGGGACAAAGAGTTGACAATCCTGCTCTGAACAACAGAAAGGACGACTTACTCTACTATAACGGTAGAAGGGGGGACTGAGGCAGAACACGCTCGTGATCAAACATGCAGCATACTGTGCGTTAAAATTACACAAAGGATGATGAAATCATAGGCTATGTAACACCTCCCCACAAAGAAAAAGAAATTTACAAAGGAAATTTCTTATTACTCTAAAACAATCTGTCTAAAGTCTAGATAAGCAATCTGCAATAACATTTTCTTTCCCCTTGACATGTTGTATGTCTAATGAATACTCCTGAAGAAGTAGACTCCATCTTGTCAATCTCTGATTTTTATCTTTAAACTTACTAAGGAATTTCAGTGGGTTATGACCGGTATAAATGACTATGGGGTCAAAACCAGAACACAAATAAAATGAAAAATGCTGTAAACCCAAAATCAAGGCCAAAAGCTCTTTCTCAATAGTTGAGTAGTTCTTTTGAGGTGGAGTGAACTTCTTACTGTAATAAGATACAGGGTGTTCAATACCCTGATCATCCTCTTGCAGCAAAACAGCCCTAGCTCCTATATCACTTGCATCAACAGACATCTTAAAAGGCTTAGCAAAATTTGGAGTAGCGAGCACTGGCTGACTTAATAGGATAGCTTTAAGTTTGCTGAAAGAGGATTCACAGTTATCAGTCCAGACAAATTTAACTCCCTTTTTCAGTAGGTCTGTAAGTGGTGATACAAGAATAGAAAAGTTAAGAACAAATCTCTGGTAATAACCTACCATTCCCAAAAATCTTTGTAGCTCTTTCCTACTTTTAGGTCTGGGAAGATCACTTATAACCTGAACCTTAGCTCCTGGTGGTACAACATGTCCATCACCAATTACGAACCCAAGGTACTGAACTTTAGCTTGACCAAACTCACACTGATAAATTAGCTACAAGATTAGCATGAACCAAACGCTCAAGAAATTTACTGACATGGCATAGGTGATCTTTCCTGTTGTCACTGAAGATTAATACATGATCAATATAAACAACACACCCTGCCAAACCCTCTGTTACAACATTCATGAGCTTCTGAAATGTGGCTGGTGCATTCTTCATACCATATGGCATTACAGAACATGCAAAAGTCTTTCCTAGTGTTACAAAACATGAGATCTCCCTAGCACGTTCAGTCATAGGTACTTGCCAGTATCCCTTAAACAAATCAAACTTACTTATGAACCTAGCCTTTCCGATCCTGTCTATGCAATCTTCCACGCGAGGGAGAGGGTAAGTGTCTGTTTTGGTTATCTGATTAACACGTCTGTAGTCGATGCAAAGGCGCTGTGACCCACCTGCCTTAGGGACTAGAGTGACAGGAGAACTCCACTCGCTCTGACAGGGCTCAATCATCTTGTGGTCCAACAGGTAGCCAAGCTCTTTCTGGATGAGAGGAACTTTCACTGGGTTCACACGGTAAGGAGGCAGTTTAATTGGCTTTGCGTCTCCAACATCGACATCATGCATCAACACAGTGGTTCTTCCTGGAGTGGCACGGAACACTTGCAGGTACTCCTGCAGTAATGCCGAAAACTCCTGCCTTTCCTCGGGAGGTAGATGAGAAAGCTTAGTCTGGAGATCATTCATGATATCAGGATTCTTCCCCAAACTATCACTCAGGCTCATACTGCATGGGAGAGCTTCACTTGCAGACTCGGGTGGAACAGCTACAGTGCAGACTGGATTATTTTCGTCCCGCCTGTGATATAACTTTAGCATGTTGATGTGAAATAGTTGCTTGTTCTTTCTACGATCTGGTGTGGCGATGACATAGTTGACATCACTGAGTTTCTTCTCCACGAAATAAGGACCACTAAACTTGGCTTGAAGAGGTTGCCCATGAACTGGTAGCAGAATCAAAACCTGATCTCCTGGCTGAAAGTGGCGTAACCAGGACTTCTTATCATACCAAGTCTTCATCTTCTCCTTAGCAGCTCCTAAATTCTCTCTTGCCAGCTGTAAAGCAGTGGACAGCCGTTCTTTGAACTTCATCACATACTCCAGCAGGTTGATGTCATCTTCCTCCGACAGCCAGCATTCCTTGAGTAGCTTAAGGGGTCCTCTTACTTCATGGCCAAACAATAGTTCAAAAGATGAGAAGCCCAGTGATTCATTTGGAGATTTTCTTGCGGCAAATACAACAAATGGAAGACCTTTATCCCAGTCTTTCTGATGTTCCAAACAGTATTTCCTGAGCATCGATTTGAGTGTTTGATGATATCTCTCCAACGCTCCTTGGGTCTGGGGATGGTAAGCTGAAGACGTGATCTGGGTGATGACCAACTCTTTCAGAGACTGCTTGAAAACATTTGACATGAAATTACTTCCCCGGTCTGACTGTACCTCCTTGGGCAGACCAAACTTTGTGAAGAACCCTAGCATTTCCTTAACCACGTTCTTTGCTGAGATATTTCTAAGTGGAATAGCTTCAGGATAACGAGTAGCCATATCAATCAGGGTCAACACATAAGAAAATCCTGAAGAAGTCTTAGGAAGAGGGCCCACAATATCCACCAACACACGGGTGAAAGGCACCTCAAAAGGAGGAATGGGAACTAGAGGTGCAACCTTTTCGGTCTGATTACACTTCCCCACAACTTGACAGGTGTGACAAGACTTACAATACCAGGAAACATCCCTAAAGATACCTGGCCAGTAGAAGTGTTTCAAAATGCGTGCCACAGTCTTCCTCACTCCAAGGTGTCCTGCCAAACTGGAATCATGAGCCACTCTAATGATATCCTGCCTACAAACACTAGGGATGACAACTTGATGTACAACCTCCCATTCACAGTCGGCTGATGCTGTTGGGGGTCTCCACTTCCTCATAAGTACTCGTGACTTTACATAATAACAAGTAGAAGCACCGGCTGACTCTTCTTCACTGTAAGCAGAGTTAGCTAGACCTTTCAACTCAGGGTCAGCAACCTACAACTCAACCAACTCTTGACGAGACAAATTATCAACACGACGGGGTACTGCCTCATCTGGTGAGTGGTCCAAATTAGCAAGAAAAGTGTCAGCTAGAATAACATCATCATCATCATTATCCTCTAAATCACCAGTAACTTTAGACTTAGCCCTAGTGACAGCACATGCAGGGAACACATCAGGGACATCACAATCCTGGGTCGCAACCACTGGCTCACTAGACAACTGAGGAGCTAGACACGCTTGACTTCCACCAATATCATTTCCAAAACACCTGATATTGGGAGTGTCTCAACCAACCCAACCATAACGGAACCATTAACAAAACCAGACTCTAAATTCACTCTGCACAGAGGGACAGAGAAGTAATTATTCCCTACAACTTGTAAGATTAGTTTCATCAGAGGAATTAACATTAGAGCCTAGAACACTGGTCAACATAAGGGATTGGCAAGCACCTGTATCACGATATATTTTAACTGATTTCCTGTCATTACTGTCCAGAGGACTGACAAAACCATCAGACAGGAAATTAGCACATGAACTCTTGAGAGCGTCACCCACGTTACTGCTCAAAAGAGGAGCTTCATTATGAGAATTTAAGTTAACCCTCAAAGCAGGTTCAGTTAACTCAGTTAAAGAATTCTGGGAACTCTCAAGGGTGGACACTAGACTAATTGACTGAATATTTAAAGACTCCTTTTTGTTCACATCACGCTGTCTCCCGAAACATTTCTCCGTAGTATGACCAAGCTTACTATAATAGGTACATTTACTTTTCTGAAATCTAGAGGTGGAGCTGGTATTTACTTCCTGAGAAACATCATCTTTATTCTCTTTCCTGTTACCTGTACGCTGAGTAGAGGCAACGTACTTACTCTCAGCTTTCCCTTTTTCTTTAGAATATCTCTTGTGAGTGAGAACATATTCATCAGCTAAAACTGCAGCATCAGACAAATTATCTATTCTTTTCTCATCAAGATATAGGCTTACATCTTTATTAACACACCTTTTGAAGTCCTCCAGCAAAATCATCTGCTTAAATTTATCAAAATCAGAATCCACATTCTTAGAATTTAACCACAGCTCTAACAGATCTTTGATTTTTGCATACTCAACATGGGATTGCTTATCTTGCTTATAAGTTGTCCTAAATTTTAGTCTATAAGCTTCAGGAACAAGCTCATAGGCCTTAAGAATCAAGCTCTTAACTACATTATAATTATCAGATTGATCCTGAGGCAAAGATGCATCAGCTACTTGAGCTTTACCGGTGAGAACAGTTTGAAGGAGTACTGGCCAATACTTTTTTGGCCAATTAAAACCTGTAGCTACCCTCTCAAACAACTTAAAATACTTTGTTAAATCAGATTCATTAAAAGTAGGGACAAGTTTAACACTTTTAGCCACATCAAAATCATCAGAGCTAGATGATCCAGTTCCACCTTGTTTCATGCGATACTCATGATCTGCCTGAATCCTAGCAATTTCAACTTGTGCCTCAGCCTCCTTAGAAAGGGCCTGAAATTCAGCCTCCTTAGCACGAGACTCCGCCTCCTTAGCCTGAGCCTCCTGCAGGGCTAGCTGTAACTTAGCTAATTCAATCTGCGTTTGCTCATTTGGAGGAATTACATTAAACAAGCTTTCATTAATCATGTCAACAATTTGATCTTTAGAATGATGAGAGCGAACAGCAATTCCCATTGTTGAGCAACAAGCTTAAGTTCATTCTTTGTTCTGTTTTCTACATCACACACTGTTTGCACATTTGACAAAAAATCTTTGGCTTCATCAAGTGTAGTAATAGTAGACATCATGAATAAATCACAGTCACAAAATATCAAGCAATATCCTTATGATAATATCCTGAATATCCTGATAAGAGGTCGCCAAATTTATGTTACGGAACAGAGAAAGATAATGTACACTTTAAGTGAGAATACTAAAAATCACTACTGTCCCGTAAAGTTCCAGGTTCAAAACAAAAGAGTTAGATAAAATTACAAGTTAAAGTTTAATGCACAAACTAACAACAAAACATTCAGGACTCATAAGGATAATGTAATGGCAAAAACACAGGTTAAATATATGGTTAACTGCAATAGCCTCTATTAACACGAAGTTAACATGAGTAAATTTATCTAAGTCAGCCCTGATAAAATGAGAATACTAGATAATACTCAGTGAATGCAAGATAAATTATTACAGATACAAAATATTATTAATGATTGCTAACAATAAGAACCTTACATGCATTACAAAAACCTCACTAGGCCTACAAATTAACAACCTATGCTATACAGTACAAGAACAAAATGCAATAACACTTATACTCAAATTACACAGCTGCTAGATGGTTGGAGACTTCCTGAGCACTCACAATAATAACTGTACAGGGGAGGACAGAGATGTGAACAAAATGAGGAGCAGATCTAAGTGGCAATAATGCAGAGACTGAGCTCATTATATAGGGGCCAGCAGAGCTTGATACAACTTGTAAGAAGGATGCGCAAATGAAGCCATGGGGACAAAGAGTTGACAATCCTGCTCTGAACAACAGAAAGGACGACTTTCTCTACTATAATGGTAGAAGGGGGGACTGAGGCAGAACACGCTCGTGATCAAACATGCAGCATACTGTGCGTTAAAATTACACAAAGGATGATGAAATCATAGGCTATGTAACAATATAAATAAGGCAACAAGATTAAGTGTAAGATTTAGGAGATGTAAGAGAAAGTCACACGTGAGATCTTATTAATCCCTTAACCGCGGGGCGTCACTTTCGTGACGCTCGGGCGCAATGGATCATACTGCGGGGCGTCACTTTTGTGATTCTGTGTTATTTTGAATTATCCTGGGCTTACTAGTGGTGGCTTGTATCATCTATCAGTACTGCCAATGTCCAACACTAGTCAGCACTCCAAATCTCATCTGTACTCCCATCCATTGTTGACAATATAGCCATTTTTCCCCGTTCCTGACTCCCCTCCCTACCTCCCCTCCATTACCCTGTCCTCTCACCTCCCCAGCCATGCTGCGCTAAAGCAAATTTCCCCTGGAATTATCCACAGATTTCATCCATTGAAATAAGCCCTATGCCCTATTCTTATACAAAATAATATATACCAAAAAGAAATAAGGTAAGTGATAGTGCTATACACCTTGATATGGCTAATTATCACCTGACAACACCTCACGTGCACTCGTTCGCTAATTTCCCACGGAAATTTCCCCTTTGAAATATGCCGTATAATCTATTCTCATAAAAAAAATTTATATAAGAAAGGAAGGGAGAAGCCAAAGTGACATTTACATTCACCTGGAACTACCTACTTTTTTCTGTATTTTCGAGATTTCATACTAATCATTTTTTAGCATGTACTGCTACTGTCCACCAATAGTCCATACTCCTAATCTCATCTGTACTCCCATCTATTATTGACAATTTAGCCATTTTCCCCCCGTTCTTGACTCCCCTTCCTACCTCCCCTCCAGTACCCTCTCACCCCTCCCTACCTCACCTCCTTTACCCTTTCCTATCGCCTGCCCTGCCACGCTGCGCTAAGCAAATCTCCCCTGGATTTTTCCACAGATTTCATCCATTGAAACAAGCCCTATGCCCTATAGTTATACAAAATAATATATACCAAAAAAAAATAAGGTAAGTGATAGTGGTATACACCAGGAATTGGCTAATTATCACCTGACAACACCTCACATGCATTCATTCGCTAAATTCCCACGGTAATTTCCCCTTTGAATTATGCCTTGTAATCTATTTCTGTAATAAAGATATATATCAGAAAGGAAGGGAGAAGCCTAAGTGACATTTACATTCACCTGGAACTACCTATTTCTTTATGTATTGCAGAGATTTCCTACCAATAATTTCTTAGCATGTAAGTTATCAGCTGTCAGCCCCATTGTCACTGTCAACCCTTGCCTTCTCACATAAGCCACGCCATTTGGTTCCTTGTCCTCCTCTGTGGTCAAAGCATGTCGCACTCGTGCCCCGCCATTTCTGCCGCTTCTGCGCCCATTGCAAAGGGCCCCGTGACCTCTACACCCAGAAAAACTCGTGGGGGAAGCAGGAAAGGACTAAGTGACTCTGCAGTGGAACGTGATCTAGCCGAATTATCAATGATAATGATGGATAGTGACTATGACCCTTCGGGGGATTCATGTGATGAGCTGGGTGAGGAAATTGTGCCAGAAACTACTAGTACGAGTGCTTCAGTGTCCCAAGTTATCCCTAGCTCCAAGGGAAATGAGCAGTTAGTGCAGCAAGGAAAGGAATTTGGGAAGGGAATGAAAAGGCGGCGGGTTAGCCCCGGAACAATGGCCCCACATGACCCAGCCCTCCATGAGTCCCGAGGTGAATCACCTCCCCGTTCCCCAAGGCCCACTTCATTCATTTCTTCCTCTTCTTCTGCTGAATTTTCTCTGGAGTCTTTGTCGTCGGAGTCACCACCAGCATCAACAGTGAAGGCAGGCCGTAGAGGAAGAGGTAAATCCCTGACCCGTAAAAGTAGAGTTGCCAGTAGAGTAAGGGCTGCTAGTGTTGTACGGCAACCCAGGGCCAGTGCGAGCGACCTTGAACCAGGTAAATCTGCCTCACAGCCACCCTCCACCCTCACCCACCCTACACTGCCACGACAGGGAATCCTGGACGCCTTCGCGTGGACAGAAGGGTCCGATTTTGTCTCTGAACATCTCCATTTCGACGAGAGTTCCTCAGGAATACAGCCTGCCTTCACTCTTGACGAGGATGCTGAGTGTGTGGACTTCCTTTTGGCCTTCCTCGATGACGAAGTCATGCAGCACATATGTGATGAGACCAACAGGTATTAATCACGTGCTGCAAGTGGTACAGGTGCAGCCAAGATGCAACAGTGGTCCATGCTGGGAGTGCAGGAGCTGTATGTGTTCTTCACCCTCATGCTTCTCATGCCACACTCAAAGAAGCATGAGTTGGAAGAATACTGGTCCATGGACCCCTTACTACCCTCACCCACCTTCAATAAGTACATGGCCAGAGATCGCTTTCGGAACATCATGGGAAACCTGCACTTTGCCAACAACGATGTACCTTCCCAAACCGACCCACTCTGGAAGATCCGGGAGATTCTGAGCAGAATGAAGGATAAGTTTATGACATTCTTCCACCCCTTTCAGAAGGTTATCATTGACGAATCCTTGGTTTTGTTCAGAGGACGTCTTCGGTTTGTGCAGTACATTCCAAGCAAACGCCATCGCTTTGGAATCAAGTTCTTTGTACTGTGCGACTGTAAGACGGGGTATATCCTTGACTTCGTCATTTATTCAGCCAGCACTGTCGATCTTGTTAAAACACATCCCCTTGGCTTCTCAGGCTGTGTAGTGAAAGTGCTCCTTAAAAGGTATTTTGGTGGGAATCATGTGCTGTATACAGACAACTATTATACAGCACCGAAACTTGCCAAATACCTTTCAGAGCACGGCATCGGCTCCTGCGGCACTGTCAAGAGTATTCGTGCCCACTTCCCTAAATTCCCAGAGGCAGGAACCTCGCAGCAAGGAGACGTGCACCTACGCAAGTCTGAGAAGATGCTGGCAATATGGTGGCATGACAAGAGGGTCGTGCACATGCTCACCACCGTACACAAGGGGGAAATGACAGACAGTGGGAAGGTCGACCGTAGGACAGGCGAACCTGTGAGGAAACCTGATGCTGTCTTAGACTACAATATCAACATGTGGCTGGTGGACAAGTCCGACATGATGATTGGAGAGATCGACTGCCTCAGGAAGAATACTATGTGGTACAGGAAAGTTTTTCTTCATCTCATAGACATGACGATACTGAACGCCTTCATCCTGTACAAGATGAAGGTCAAGCCACCCAAGTCCATCTCCCTGAGGTTGTTCGCCAGGACTTGTGTTCAGCAGCTGCTTGAAAGATATGGTAATGTGACAGCAGCAACTCTAAGGCGCCATGCAGTAAGACTTCCCGACAGACTTGAGGAGAGGGCGTACATGGATCGGCACAGACTGGTGCAAATGCCTGCCACAACCAAGAGGAAGGCTGCTATCCGCAGGTGCCAGGTGTGTGCACATACCACCCGCCGCACACCTGAGCACAAACGCACCTCTTGGCAGTGCGCTGAGTGCCAGGTTCCCCTCTGTGTTACCTGCTTCTTTAATTACCACAGCCAGAAGCAGTTCTAAAAGTGCAAGTGGGAAATGAAAATAATGTGTAAATAATGTGTAAATAATGTGTAAATAGCAAGTGAAAGCAATGGATGTACAGTACATATGATTGAACATTGTAATATAGTTTTATGTTACTGCAAGTGACAGTGAATAACATAGTGTAAGTAAAATAGAAGTGTAAATATTGAAAATACAATAGAAAATGTAAATAGAAATGTAAATAATTAGTAATATAGGAATATGAGTACAAATACTTGAGGTTATGACAGTGAAAGTGAATCCGTGGCTCTCTATGTATTTTACTGAATGAAAAATTGAATGACTTCAGTGACAATAAACTAATACTACTGAAGGAAACTTATGGATAAAGACTGCAGATATATATAAGTGTTATATACTAATAGAAATATAAAGTGTGAGGGGTTTTATGAATAATAAATGACAATACCAACAGCGAACTAGCGCAAGTAGGAAGGTCATACGCGCTCGTAATTTTCATTGCTTTCACAGTGTTTTTTTTTTGGAGTATGGATCCCAAACTACTTGATAATCATAAAATAGTGTTTCTAGTGATAATATCTGGCTGTGGTAATCATATTACGAGTTGTCGGGAAGTGTAAAGTGGAGACTTCGTTACCCAAATTCAGAGGTCTCCACAAGTCCTACGGTAATCGACGAAGGCTCAACAAACATCCCAGGAGAAAGCTGAAGGTATGTGCCATAAGCATAGGTAATTTTAATATTCTAGGACTAATAACTGATTTTTGGCAAATATTTTTTGAGAGTCTGTCGGAGCCCGATTATGCCCGCGGGACACGCAAAACAGAGCAAAACAAGCCCGCGGTGTAAGGGTTAAAGTTAGGTGGGAGAACAGTAAGGGGAAAGGGAAAAGGATGAAAGTAAAGAGAGGAAATATGGAGGAAAGCAAGGGATCGTATGTGAAACTGGGTAAAATATGAAGAATTAGGGGAAGGGAATCATCATCAACATCATTCCAACCATAGTTTCCGCCTATAAGTTATGGTACGGCGAAGATAGATCCAAAAAGAAAAAAAAAAAAAAAAAAAAAGAATATGAATTGGAGATCTAGCAAGCCTTGTTACTTCATTTCGAAAAACACAGTCTATGTTTACCCTGTATTTAGGACACAGAAGAACGGTATTATTATGTATTCTACTGTATGTACTGTATTTTACGGTATAATATTAAGGTATACATTACAGCGCGGAGCTTCAGTGGCTTGTTATGTGCCAGTTTGTATGCTAATTCGTTTCCCTTTCTACCAATTATGCCAACCTAAAAAACAAAACCCAACATCAATGGGACAATTCAAATCAGCTTGTGCACAAAAAGTATGTATTATTATGGCTGGCTACTTCGGTAATCATGTGCACTGAGCAGCTACATATTTTTTTTACTTGGTTTTGCTTTTACCACTTCGAAGGTAATGCTTCCTATATTTATGCGTAAGGTTACCTTTTTTCAGTTTTTTTCCTTCGTAGTTAACCAATCTATTTACGTATTTACTTACATCTTACTCTGTGATACCCACTGCTGTACGTTCTTATTTAAATACTGTACATTTTACTGTTACTCACGACGTTATGTACTTCTTTACTTCCTTCTTTACTTAGATCTTACTGATGATCATCGTGTGACCTGCTTACACATCTTACATCCTTACCTTTTTATTCACTCCTTACCTACTTAATTACTTACATATTCCCTATTGATACTCACTCCAGTACTTACATTCTCCTGCTTGACATAACGGACCTGAAACCTCTCATCACTGCTGTACGCTTGTGATCCGACGGTCAGTAGGTGGTAATCATGCCGTCTGATCCACGATACCTGAAGAGAGAGAAAGAGAGGTTGGATCAGTTAGTAGCAGAGGTTGGATCAATCATTAATAAAGGCAGGATTAGTTAGTAACGGAGGTAGAACATTCAGTAACAACGGTAGGTTTGGTTGGTAAAACTTAAAGTGATGAAGAGAGGATTAATCAGTAGCAAAGATAGGATCAGTCAGTAACATGCGGTTAGTCAGTAAGAATGATGGAATCAGTCAATAGCGAAGGTAGGATCAGTTAATAGCAGTTATAGGATTAAACATTAATAGGAACTGGGGCAACAGCAGAATCGGTAGTGAAAGAAATCGTGCTGTCAGATCCGCAATATCTGAAGGTAAATGAGTAGGGAGGATCACCTAATTGAAAAGGCAGAAAAGAAACCATAGCGATAGGAAGAACAGAGGGATTAGGAACAGTAGAAGCAGTGGAAAATATAGTCAAGCTGTCTAATTCACGATACCTGAACGCAGAGATGCAGCGAGAATCAGTAAGAAACATTCCATCAGCATAAACCTTCCAGAGCGTCCAAGTTTCATAAAATCTCTTGTCAATAGCAAGAACAAAATAGAACATGTCCTCTGTCTGAGAAGGTAAAAAATTTCTTGTATGTTATTATTTTGTAAATATGGACGCAGTTTGCATTTTTATTACTCAGGACACCACAAGCGTTACGTACGTTGAACATAAATGTTAAGGAATAGATGTCAGAAAGATTCCTAAGCTCCTTTGTTCTTGCCCTTCCCTCCATCTTCTCCTCCTCTATTTGCTCCACAAACTCCTACCTTTTTCCTCCTTCTCCTCCCTCTCTTCCTTCTCGTCCTCCTCCCTTTCCATCTCTTCTCCTCTTCCTTTTCCAGTTTCCTTTCCTCACTTTCTTTTCCTCCTCCTTCCTGGAACCTCCTCCTCCTCCCCGTCTCCTAGTTTCCCTCCTATTTATTTACGTTGAATAATTTCGTCAGGAGTTTGGAAGAATCGATAATATGTTCCGAATTCTACCCTTTCACCTACCCCCCCCTCTCCCCTCACTTATCCACACCCCTCACCTATCCCGCCACCCCTCACCAACCCCCCCAACCCTCGCCTACCCATCCTCACTCCTCGCCCATATCTCTCCCGCCCCCGGGCCCATAATTTCCAGGCATGACACCAGACGAAGAATTAGATGTGGTGTGAGCCCCTTTAAGTTAAATAAACTGTCTGGCGGGAGCAGGAATAAGGTTTAACCCCCATAATGTATCGTGAATGCCATTTTTGCCATACTTGTATACAGGAGATTTTTTTTTTTTTCCACCTCCAGATAAACTTTTCCAGCCTGGATTAGATATGCTCTTCATTGACTTCTTCGGCACTAAGAGACTCTACTAGCCTGAATAGAACGTTCAATTAGCAACAGAAAAATATGCTTGAGCTAAAAGAGTTAAGAACCTTATGCTTAAAGACGTAAACTGCGTCTTCAGAATGAGTAGTTGCTGCCGTATAAATCACTTTCCTGCCTTTTCCCAGAGACTAGATAGATCTGGACTTAAAATAATCTACGGGTGATAGCATGTATTCTAATGATTTATGAATGATTTCTTACTGAAGGAGATACTGGAGGATTTTTTTAATCGAGATGATAAGATGTTTCACCACAGTGAGTTTAGTCGCCTGGTATTAGCCATAATATAACATTCAGACGCTGGCCAAATTAAAATAAATGAGTCTCCAGCTGTAACTTAAGGATTAGTCTTGGCTGTTAGATATACCGTGCTTCCTGCCTCCTTTTCATCAAGCTTGGAAAGTTTACATGGATATACACTGCTTCCTGTCTCCCTTTGATCAGGCTTGGAAAGTTTACATGGATATACCGTGCTTCCTGTCTCCCTTTGATCAGGCTTGGAAAGTTTACACCAGTTGACCCTGGCGTGTCCACCTTTGTTCCCGGTTTCCCCCATCGAATCCTCCGAATAACTCTGACACCCGACATGGAATTTCATCATTTCCAACGAGATACTTAACCACCAAGGAGCTCTCTATCTCAGTCCAGGCCGTCGCAGTGCCTTGTGAGACGCCTTGCAAGCGACGTCGTAAAGCAGCCCTGATATGTGTCGTAACCTCCTGGTGCATGAAAGGCAGGAGGTGGGGTACGACGCCCCCCTCGTGTCCTTCAGCATATAGAGCAACGCACACGCGCGAGTGAATATAAAGCTGAGATGATCTTTAAAGCCGGTATACTGTACAAGGACTTTACATCAGAGTATGGTAAAGGGTGTGATGGACACAGGCTAAACTATAGATAAGAACAGTAAGACGGAAGATAGTGTTTTTCCCCGAATATTCCAGAACATAAGCTTGAACATGAAGTTGAGATGCTCAATAGAGTTTTGCATGACAGTACTGCAGGGGCGTGATGGACGGGAGGATAAACTGGTGTAGGGAATGGTGCCATGGTATTTATTTCCCATAATAAAAACTGGAGAAACATCCACACATGACTGACGAAAAAGCTATATGTCAATTGATTTAACTTAAAAGTATGTCGGGGGTGTGGATAGAGACGAGCTATATGGAAAGAACAAAATAATTATATTTACAATAAACAGGTTAGAATGTGCCGCCCTCTCATGTCCTTTAGCATATAGAGCAACACACACACACACACACACACACACACACACACACACACGACGGCGAGCGAAAGTTAGTAGGGTTATATAAAGGTATAATAGGGATATTATTGTAATGAAGGACATGCTATATATAAACAGGATGGGGTACACGTTCCCTTATGTCCCCTCCTGAACTTACAGTTTAACACACATACAATAGTATATATGCCTGGAGACGAGGCGTGGTCGTCCCCTGTGATCATTAATATAGGCATACAAGTGAAAGCGAGTGAAGCCTAGGAGTTCAAGGAGATGTTGCACGAAATAATGGAAATAATATGAATGGACAAGGAGCAATAATGAATGCACAACTGATGACATAAATGCTGATGTGCCTCATAACGATAGACAACGAGATAGTGAGCATTGTACAGCGTATGTTGAAATCTAATGGTCTTCTTCGGAACCAAACAATCTTTTTTTTAATATTGTGTAAGAGTCTCATAGTTGTTCAGCAAGTAATAGTGATCGGACCCAACAATAAATGCTTGGAAATAGAATCGGTATTGGCTTTCCTTCCTTACCGTGTTTCTTTTATGGAAACATGAAAGAACTCAAAACATAGCAGCCTACAAAACAAGACCCTTGCAATAAAAGTCAATCAGTGAAAAAAATCAAGAACCGTCGAGGTGGCTGGACGCGCTATCATTAGCTGGAGGTCATAGGCAGTGAGAATACAAGGCTGAGAAAAGAAAACTGGCAACAATGAATCTATCTATCTATCTATCTATTGCCAGACGCCTCAATCCCGTTTGGGGTGGCCACAAACAAATCGCCTCCAAGTCGCCCTGTCCCCCGCCATTTCACTCCCCTGCTCCCAACTCACAACCCCCTCTCTCATATACCTCTCCACCCCATCTCTCCATCTCATCCTCGGCCTCCCCCTCCCTCTTTCCCCCTCCACCTCACTCACATACACTCTCTTCGTCAGTCTTTCATCCTCCATCCTCTCCACATGCCCAAACCACCTCAGTGTGTTCCTCATAACGCTTCCTATCACATCCACATCAACACCACAATGCTCCTTTATATCCTCATTCGTCAGCCTGTCTCTCCATGTGACTCCACAGGCTCCTCTTAAATAACTCATTTCCACGGCTCTCACTCTTGACTTGTGTCCTTCCAACAACGTCCAAGCTTCACTTCCGTACGTTAGAGTTGGTATCACAATACTGTAATGTAGTAACCTTTTCACTTCCATGCTCACTTCCCTGTTTCTTACCACTGCTTTCAAAGAACCAGCAACCTTTCTTCCCTGCTGTACCCTTTCAAGCACTTCACCCTCCAAACCTCCATCCTTACTCATCACACTACCCAAGTACTTAAACGTACTCACATTTTCCAATTCCTCACCATCCAACCTCGCTGTACATTCACTGACTTCACCTCTCTCAAAGACCATCACTTTACTCTTCGCTACATTCACCTTTAGGTTACGTTTCTTACACACTCTCCCAAACTCATCCACCATGCCTTGCAGCTCCCCTTCGTCTTCACTCAACAACACAGTATCATCTGCAAACAACAGTACAGGGAGTTTCCAAACACTATCCTCTCTCACCAGGGCCACTCCAACATCCACTACCCTACCTTGTACCTCTTTTATTACCCCATCCATGTACAGATGAACAACCATGGAGACATGACACATCCCTGTTTCAACCCAACTTTCAAAGAGAAAAATTCACTTAGTTCACCATCCACACGCACTGCAGCCTTCGCACCATTGTACATACTCTTCACAGCATTCAACAACTTCCCATCTACTCCATATATTCTTAACACTTTCCACAATGAATATATCAGAAAATTTAGCATACATATATCAGAAAATTTAACATTCATGTTCAGAAAGGCTTTCCATTTAACTTGTTACTGCACAGTGTGTTCCAGAGAGAGAGAGGAGTGAACACTTTTCAAATATTCAGTACGGTCGAATCCGAAATTCTGAACTCATGACGTACTCGATTCTAAACCTGTTGGCGATAGGTAGTACCTGAAGCACTTTCCTGAAAGGTCCAGCATGCAAAAGCTCTGGACGAAGAGAGCTAATTATGGCACCCTTACGATAAGACAGTAAGGTACATAATTGCCAAGAGCACTAAGATAAGGTGATACAATAGAGCTTTGTGAGGTTCTAATATTACGGAGTTCGTAGTGGCTGTCAGGAGCAGGAGGTGGAGTTGAAAAGAACAGGAACTGTCCTTCTTAGTATGTTTATCATTCAGTCCATCTCCAGTCTTTCAAAACTTAGCTTTTCCAGGTACGTGGGAATGATCGGATCGAAAATATTGCTTTTCGTTCATATTTAACTCTAAGGAAACACTGCGCACGTTTCTTGCCTTCAGTTATTTCCGTTTTTCACGAAAAAGTACGAAAGATTGAAATAAGAACTGTACAATTACAGGGATATATATATACATATATATATATATATATATATATACACACACACACACACACACAGAGAGAGAGGAACTGTACAGTTAGAGGGATATATATATATATGTATATAACAGTGGTTGGTGGGCGCGCTCACCATCCACTCACTCGATGTAGTGCTGCTCTCGGGTGTCTGTCCTTTCCTTTCCTCCTTCCTTCTTTCTTTCCTTCCTCTTTTGTCGTTCTTTACTTCATTCTTTCCTTGTCCTTCTGCCTACGGGTGATTACACTCCCCCTTCCGTCCTTCTTTCCTGCATTCTTTCCTCTTCCTTCTGCCATTGGGTGACTCTACACTGAGTGACAAGCCAAATGGTTTCCTGTACACCAAGAAACCATTTACTACGCTGGGTTGTAACCGTGTAACCAAATTATGGCGCCTGGTGGTTTAGTGGGTAATTACGGCACTCCAATCGGATTGACCAGGTGAAGGTTTATATTCAAGGAATGGTTGGAGTTTATTGCTCACGTAATGCCACTCCGGGATGAGTGAGGCTGGTCACTCTCATCTTAAATGTCAGGACCAACCTGCCTAGCCCCGGGCTCCTACGCTCCTCATGGGACAACGTAAGATTGGATGATGGATGTATATATATTTAACCCATTGGAGCCCTGTGTCCGGAATATTGGACAGAACTGGGATTATTCATTCCTTTGTAAAGTAGGGAACCCCCGGGTAGGGACCAATGAGCTTCGCGACTACGAGCCGATAGGCGGAGGGCGGTACGTTTAATACCCACCCAGTGCCATGCCTCGCCCAGCACCCCTGGGATCCAATGGGATATATATATATATATATATATATATATATATATATATATATATATATATATATATATATATTGTTACATAGCCTATGATTTCATCATCCCTTGTATAATTCTAACTTATGATGCAGTTTTGTTCATGACTGCATCATCCTTTGTATGATCTTAATGTACAGTATGTTACATGTTTGTTTACAATTCACCACGTGGCTTCCATAGTGACCTGGCTTGAGTGTTTTACCTCACTCCTCCCTTCTCCCCCTTATAGTAAAGTAAGTCATTCTTTCTGTTGTTCAGAGCAGGACTGTCAACTCTTCCTCCCCTATGCCTTCATTTCCGCGTCCTTCTTACAAGTTGAATCAAGCTCTGCCGGCTCCTATATAATGAGCTCAGTCTCTGCATTAGTTGCCAGTTAGATCTACTCCTCATTCTGCTCACATCTCTGTCCTCCCCTGTACAGTATATTATTATTTTTGTGAGTGCCCAGGAAGTCTCCAGCCATCTAGCTGCTGTATAATTTGAGTATGAGTGTTATTACCATTTTTCTTGTACTGTATAGCCTAAGGCGTTCATTCGTGAGCCTGGTAAGGTTTTTATGATTCATATTGGTTCCATACTGTCAGTCAGTATTAATAATAGTTTGTATCTGTAATAATATTATATCTTGCTTTAACTGAGCATTATCCGGTTTTCTCATTTTATCAGGGCTGACTTAGAAGTATCTAGAGAAGGGAAGGAAAATGTATGCTGCCTTCATGGACTTGGAGAAAGCTTATGACAGAATAGATAGGGAAGGTATGTGGAAGGTATTAAGAATATATGGAGTGGAGGGGAAATTGTTGAGTGCTGTGAAGAGTATGAACGAGGGAGCTAGGGTTATGGTACGAGTAGATGGTGAGCTGAGTGAGTTCTTTGATCTCAATGTGGGACTGAAACAGGTTGTGTGATGTCTCCATGGCTGTTTAATATATACATGGATGGGGTTGTAAAGGAGGTGCAGGGTAGGGCAATGGATGTGGGGGTGGCTCTAATGAATGAGGGTGAGATTTGGAAGCTTCCGGTGTTGCTGTTTGCTGATGATACAGTTCTGTTGAGTGAAGATGAATGGAAGTTGCAAGGTTTGGTGAATGAATTTGGGACAGTGTGTAGGAGGAGGAATCTGAAAGTTAATGTAAACAAAAGTAAAGTTATAGTGTTTGAGAGGAATGAAGTCACAGAGTGTGCAGTGAGGTTGGATGGTGAGGATATGGAGAATGTGAGTGCATTCAAGTACTTGGGTAGTGTGATGAGTAAGGATGGAACTTTGGGGGATGAAGTGCGTGAAAGGGTACAGCAGGGAAGAAAGGTTTTGGTACACTGAAAGCAGTGATGAGAAATAGGGAGGTGAGTATGGAAGTTAAGAAGTCACTGCATGATAGTATTGTGATCCCTACCCTGACGTATGGAAGCGAGGCATGAACCTTGCAAGAGGGGAACAAGTCAAGAGTGAGAGCAGTGGAAATGAGTTACTTGAGAGGAGTGTGTGGAGTGGCGTGGAGGGACAGGTTGACGAATGGGGGAGTGAGGGAGCGCTGTGGGGTGGATGTGGATGTGGTTGAGAAGATTAGGAGAAATACACTGAGGTGGTTTGGACATGTAAAGAGAATGGAGAATGAAAGACTGACTAAGAGGGTGTATGTAGGTGAGGTGGAGGGAGGGAGAGGGAGAGGTAAACCGAGGATGAGATGGAGGGATGGAGTTGAGAGGTATATGAGGGAGGGGGGGGGGTGAGTTGGGAGGAGGGTAGTCAAATGGTGGGTGACAGAGCGACTTGGAGGCGTTTTGTCTGCGGCCACCCTTTGCGGGATTAGGGCGTCGGGCTATAGATAGATAGACAGACTTAGATAAATTTGCTATTGCTAATTCGTGTTAATAGAGGCTATTGCAGTTAACCATATATGTAACCTGTTTTGCCATTACATTATCCTTATGAGTCCTGAATGTTTAGTTGTTAGTTTGAGCATTAAACTTTAACTTGTAATTTTACCAAAGACTTTTGTTTTGAACCTGGAACTTTGCGGGACAGTACTGATTTTAGTATCCTCACTTGAAGTGTTCATTATCTCTCTCTGTTCCGTAACATTAATTTGGCGACCTCTTATCAGGATATTCAGGATATTATCATAAGGATATTGCCTGATATTTTTTGACTGTGATTTATTCATGATGTCTACTATTACTACTCTTGATGAAGCCAAAGATTTTTTGTCAAATGTGCAAACAGTGTGTGATGTAGAAAACAGAACAAAGAATGAACTTAAGCTTGTTGCTCAACAATTGGGAATTGCTGTTCACTCTCATCATTATAAAAATCAAATTGTTGGCATGATTAATAAAAGCTTGTTTAATGTAACTCCTCCAGATGAGCAAACGCAGATTGAAATAGCTAAGTTTCAGCTAGCCCTGCAGGAGGCTCGTGCTAAGGAGGCTAAGTTTCAGGCACGTACTAAGGAGGCTGAGTCTCAGGCTCGTATTCAGGAGGCACAAATTGAACTTGGTAGGATTCAGGCAGACCATGAGTATCGCATGAAACAAGGTGGAACTGGATCATCTAGCTCTGATGATTTTGATGTGGCTAAATATGTTAAACTTGTCCCTCCTTTTAATGAATCTGATTTAACAAAGTATTTTCAGTTGTTTGAGAAGGTAGCTACAGGTTTTAATTGGCCCAAAAAGTATTGGCCAGTACTCTTTCAGAGTGTTCTCACCGGTAAAGCTCAAATAACTTATGCATCTTTGCCTCAGGATCAATCTGATAATTATGATGTAGTTAAGAGCTTGATTCTTAAGACCTATGAGCTTGTTCCTGAAGCCTATAGAGTAAAATTTAGGACAACTTATAAGCAAGATAAGCAATCTCATGTTGAGTATGCAAAAATCAAACAAGATCTGTTAGAGCAGTGGTTAAATTCTAAGAATGTAAATTCTGATTTTGATAAATTTAAGCAGATGATTTTGCTAAGGACTTCAAAAGGTGTATTAATAAAGATGTAAGCCTATATCTTGATGAGAAACGAATAGATAATTTGTCTGATGCTGCAGTTTTAGCTGATGAATATGTTCTCACTCACAAGAGATATTCTAAAGAAAAAAGGAAAGCTGAGAGTAAGTACGTTCCCTCTACTCAGAGTACAGGTAACAGGAAAGAGAATAAAGATCATGTTTCTCAGGAAGTAAATACCAGCTCCACCTCTAGATTTCAGAAAAGTAAATGTACTATTGTAGTAAGCTAGGTCATACTAGGGAGAAATGTTTCAGGAGACTGCGTGATGTGAATAAAAAGGAGTCTTTAAATATTCAGTCAGTTGGTCTAGTGTCCACCCTTGAGAGTTCCCAGAATTCTTTAACCGAGTTAACTGAACCTGCTTTGAGGGGTAAATTAAATTCTCATGATGAAGCTCCACTTTTGAGCAGTAACGTGGGTGACACTCTCAAGAGTTCATGTGCTAATTTCCTGTCTGATGGTTTTGTCAGTCCTCTGGACAGTAATGATATGAAAACAGTTAAAATATATCGTGATACAGGTGCTTGCCAATCCCATATGCTGACCAGTGTTCTAGGCTCTAATGTTAATTCCTCTGATGAAACTGTAATCTTACAAGGTGTAGGGAATAATTACTTCTCTGTCCCTCTGTGCAGAGTGAATTTAGAGTCTGGTTTTGTTAATGGTTCCGTTGTGGTTGGGTTAGTTGAGACACTCCCAATGTCAGGTGTAACTCTCTTACTTGGAAATGATATTGGTGGAAGTCAAGTGTGTCCAGCTCCTCAGTTGTCTAGTGAACCAGTGACTGCGTCCCAGGATTGTGATGTCCCTGATGTGTTCTCTGCGTGTGCTGTCACTAGGGCTAAGTCTAAAGTTACTGGTGACTTAGAGGATAATGATGACGATGATGTTATCCTAGCTGACACTTTTCTTGCTAATTTGGACCACTCACCAGATGAGGCAATACTCCGTAGTGTTGATAATTTGTCTCGTCAAGAGTTGGTTGAGTTGCAGGTTGCTGACCCTGAGTTGAAAGGTCTGGCTAACTCTGCTTGCAGTGAGGAAGAGTCAGCTGGTGCTTCTACTTATTATATAAAGTCAGGAGTACTTATGAGGAAGTGGAGACCCCCAATAGCATCAGCCGACTGTGAATGGGAGGTTGTACATCAAGTTGTCATCCCTCGTGTTTGTAGGCAGGATATCATTAGAGTGGCTCATGATTCCAGTTTGGCAGGACACCTTGGAGTGAGGAAGACTGTGGCACGCATTTTGAAACACTTCTACTGGCCAGGTATCTTCAGAGATGTTTCCTGGTATTGTAAGTCTTGTCACACCTGTCAAGTTGTGGGGAAGTGTAATCAGACCGATAAGGTTGCACCTCTAGTTCCCATTCCTCCTTTTGAGGCACCATTCACCCGTGTGTTGGTGGATATTGTGGGCCCTCTTCCTAAGACTTCTTCAGGATTTTCTTATGTGTTGACCCTGATTGATATGGCTACTTGTTATCCTGAAGCCATTCCACTTAGAGATATCTCAGCAAAGAACGTGGTTGAGGAAATGCTAGGGCTCTTCACCAAGTCTGGTCTGCCCAAGGAGGTACAGTCAGACCGGGGAAGTAATTTCATGTCAAATGTTTTCAAGCAGTCTCTGAAAGAGTTGGGCATCACCCAGATCACGTCTTCAGCTTACGATGCCCAGACCCAAGGAGCGTTGGAGAGATATCATCAAACACTCAAATCGATGCTCAGGAAATACTGTTTGGAACATCAGAAAGATTGGGATAAAGGTCTTCTATTCGTTGTATTTGCCGCAAGGGAATCTCCAAATGAGTCACTGGGCTTCTCACCCTTTGAACTACTGTTTGGCCATGAAGTAAGAGGACCCCTTAAGCTACTCAAGGAATGCTGGCTGTCGGAGGAAGATGACGTCAACCTGCTGGAGTATGTGACGAAGTTCAAAGAAAGGCTGTCCACTGCTTTACAGCTGGCGAGAGAGAATTTAAGAGCTGCTCAGGAGAAGATGAAGACTTGATATGATAAGAAGTCCAGGTTACGCCACTTTCACCCAGGAGATCAGGTTTTGATTCTGCTACCAGTGCATGGGCAACCTCTTCAAGCCAAGTTTAGTGGTCCTTATTTCGAGGAGAAGAAACTCAGTGATGTCAACTATGTCATCGCCACACCAGATCGTAGAAAGAACAAGCAACTTTGTCACATCAACATGCTAAAGTTATATCACAGGCGGGACGAACATAACCCAGTCTGCACTGTAGCTGTTCCACCCGAGTCTGCAAGTGAAGCTCTCCCATGCAGTATGAGCCTGAGTGATAGTTTGGGGAAGAATTCTGATATCATGAATGATTTCCAGACTAAGCTTTCTCATCTAGTTCCCGAGGAAAGGCAGGAGTTTTCGGCATTACTGCAGGAGTACCTGCAAGTGTTCCGTGCCACTCCAGGAAGAACCACTGTGTTGATGCATGATGTCGATGTTGGAGACGCAAAGCCAATTAAACTGCCTCCTTACCGTGTGAACCCGGTGAAAGTTCCTCTCATCCAGAAGGAGCTTGGCTACCTGTTGGACCACAAGATGATTTAGCCCTGTCAGAGCGAGTGGAGTTCTCCTGTCACTCTAGTCCCTAAGCCAGGTGGGTCACAGCGGCTTTGCATCGACTACAGAAGTGTTAATCAGATAACCAAAACAGACAACTACCCTCTCCCTTGCGTGGAAGATTGCATAGACAAGATCGGAAAGGCTAGGTACATAAGTAAGTTTGATGTGCCACTTTTCAGAAGCTCATGAATGTTGTAACAGAAGGTTTGGCAGGGTGTGTTGTTTATATTGATGATGTATTAATCTTCAGTAACAACTGGAATGATCACCTATGCCATGTCAGTAAATTTCTTGAGCGTTTGGTTCAGGCTAATCTTGTAGCTAATTTATCAAAGTGTGAGTTTGGTCAAGCTAAAGTTCAGTACCTTGGGTACGTAATTGGTGATGGACACGTTGCACCACCAGGAGCTAAGGTTCAGGTTATAAGTGATCTTCCCAGACCTAAAAGTAGGAAAGAGCTACAAAGATTTTTGGGAATGGTAGGTTATTACAGGAGATTTGTTCTTAACTTTTCAATTCTTGTATCACCACTTACAGACCTACTGAAAAAGGGAATTAAATTTGTCTGGACCGATAACTGTGAATCCTCTTTCAGTAAACTTAAAGCTATCCTATTAAGTCAGCCAGTGCTTGCTACTCCAAATTTTGCCAAGCCTTTTAAGATGGCTGTTGACGCAAGTGATACAGGAGCTGGGGCTGTTTTGCTGCAAGAGGATGATCAGGGTATTGAACACCCTGTATCTTATAACAGTAAGAAGTTCACTCCACCTCAAAAGAACTACTCAACTATTGAGAAAGAGCTTTTGGCCTTGATTTTGGGTTTACAGCATTTTTCATTTTATTTGTGTTCTGGTTTTGATCCCATAGTCATTTATACCGATCATAACCCACTGAAATTCATTAGTAAGTTTAAAGATAAAAATCAGAGATTGATAAGATGGAGTCTACTTCTTCAGGAGTATTCATTAGACATACAACATGTCAAGGGGAAAGAAAATGTTATTGCAGATTGCTTATCTAGACTTTAGACAGATTGTTTTAGAGTAATAAGAAATTTCATTTGTAAATTTCTTTTTCCTTGTTGGGAGGTGTTACATAGTCTATGATTTCATCACCCTTGTATAATTCTAACTTATGATACAGTTTTGTTCATGATTGCATCATCCTTTGCATGATCCTAATGTACAGTATACTGCATGTTTGTTCACGATTCGCCACGTGGCTTCCATAGTGACCTGGCTTGCGTGTTCTACCTCACTCCCCCCTTCTCCCCCTTATAGCAGAGTAAGTCGTTCTTTCTGTTGTTCAGAGCAGGACTGTCAACTCTTCCCCCCCTATGCCTTCATTTCCGCGTCCGTCTTACAAGTTGAATCAAGCTCTGCCGGCCCTTATATAATGAGCTCAGTCTCTGCATTAGTTGCCACTTAGATCTACTCCTCATTCTGTTCACATCTCTGTCCTCCCCTGTACAGTATATTATTATTTTTGTGAGTGCTCAGGAAGTTTCCAGCATATAGCTGCTGTATAATTTGAGTATAAGTGTTATTACCATTTTTCTTGTACTGTATAGCCTAAGGTGTTCATTCGTGAGCCTGGTAAGGTTTTTGTGATTCATATTGGTTCCATACTGTCAGCCAGTATTAGTAATATTTTGTATCTGTAATAATATTATATCTTGCTTTAACTGAGCATTATCCGGTTTTCTCATTTTATCAGGGCTGACTTAGATAAATTTGCTCTTGCTAATTTCGTGTTAATAGAAGCTATTGCAGTTAACCATATATGTAACCTTTTTTGCCATTACATTATCGTTATGAGTCCTGAATGTTTAGTTGTTAGTCTGAGCATTAAACTTTAACTTGTAATTTTACCTAAGTCTTTTGTTTTGAACCTGGAACTTTGCGAGACAGTAGTGATTTTAGTATTCTCACTTGAAGTGTTCATTATCTCTCTCTGTTCTGTAACAATATATATATATATATATATATATATATATATATATATATATATATATATATATATATATATATATATATATATATATATATATATATATATATATATATATTCTTTACAAGCACAGAGAGAGAGAGAGAGAGAGAGAGAGAGAGAGAGGGAGGAAGCGGCAGTATCAAAGGACTTAATGAAGCTGAAGAGATGAAGAGGAAGAAGAGACATGACAGGAGGGAGAAATGAGGAGAGATACTGATACATTTATTGGCCCCACCTAATACAGTTATGAATAATATTTTATACATGTGAAATCTGAAGCCCAGGTCTGTTGAGCTGGAGCTCTTATACACACCTCTTACTAGACTTACCAAGCCGGAGACAAACAACCTAGAGCTACAGATAATACAAACTTAAATAAAAACTTCTAACTTTAGTTCTCACAATAATCATTACACACACACATAACATTATGGATATACATTTACAAACATATCTTATATAAAGAAAAGATATATGCATAACTAGACAGGTTATACACAAGTAACACAGATAATTTATGTAATGCAACAAGAGAAAATAATGAATATGTAAACAAAAAAATTGAGATACTAATAATTATTTAGAAACCTTTGTTTCATGTTTTGCTTAAAAACATCACATGATGTAATACACTTTAAATCTTCTGTTAGCTGGTTCCAACATTTCACTACTCTAGCCATTATCCTGTGCTGTGCATGGGATGTTTTACATAATGGAAGTCTCAGATCATTTGGCCTTCCGCTGTCTGGATTCTGTGATATAAACTGAAAACCAATGTCAATTGGATATATGTACAACGCTTTATATTCAAATATGAGAGTCTGGAGTGATAAAACGTCAGATAATTTAAGTAATTTTAAGTCTTTGAACAGAGGGTTTGTGTGGGCATAACGCTGTCTGTTGATCATAACTTGGCTCAGCTATTTTTGTTTGACGAAAAGACTATCAAGGTTAGTTTTAAATGTTCCTCCCCATATAGCTGAGCAATACAACAGGTGTGGATAAGCTAATGATAAGTAAATTTTTCTGAAATATTTTATGGTAATATTATTTCGAATATTGTATATCAATATAATACACCAGTTATTTTGCTAAGTTTAACCATTACCTCAAGTACCTGAGACTTCCATTTTAATTTATCACCAATTATAACACCCCAAAAATCAAGACTCCATAACTTGATTTAACATGAGGTGGTTAGTATATACATCAATATGTGCTGGCTGCATCATTACAGAATGTGATAACATAAAATATGTTTTACTAATATTTAAAGTTAATTTATTACACTTTATCCAGTTAGATACATTAACAAGTTCTTCGTTCAATGTAATTTTTAATTGTATAAGGTTTTGGCCTTGGAGAAAAATTGTCGTGTCATCCGCAAAGAGTAGGAATTTTAGTTTATCAGTACTACGTGTAATATCATTTATTTAAAAAAAAAAAAAAAAGAGAGAGAGAGAGAGACTATAAATGATCCTTGTGGAACACCACAAGTAACTTGTGTATATGAAGACGGTGTATACTGTACACTGTTTCCTGTGACTTAAGTAACTATTGAACAAATCATGTGCCGTACCACTGATTCCAAAAACCATTAATTTTTCTAGCAAGATGGAATGAGGTATGGTATCAAAAGCATTGGATAGGGCACAAAAAACCGTAACTTGGTATGCCTTGTTGCCTAATGCACTATAGATAGTTCTGAAAAGATGATGCACAGAAAGTTCGGCAGAATATTTAGGAAGAAAACCATATTGAGATAATAATGAACAATTAGATAAGTAATCCACCAGTCTACTTGCTATATTTTTTTTCAAAAATTTTACTATAACTTGGAAGGATTGAGACAGGTCTGTAATTAGCATGAATAGTTTTCTTACCTTTTTTATGTATAGGTATTACTCTAGCAATCTGGAGGTACTTAGGGATGCATCCTTCATTAATAGATCTATTGACTGTATATTCTAGAAAAGAAGGAATTTCATTATTACTTTCTTTTATTATTTTTACACTAGTATTATCATATCCAGGTGACGTAAACTTAAGATTGCTAATAACTGTTATTTCCGAGATAGTTGTTGGTTTGAGAAAAAATGAAAATTCGGCAGGTTCGGGAAGATAGGAAGTAAATGGTACTGGAGATTGCTGGATATTCAAGACTAATCTACTAGCAATATTATAAGAATATTCGTTAAATGCTTCATCTATTTCATGATAATTACAAATGGATTTATCCCGAAATGTAATAAAATTTGGCCATTTATTATCACTGTTGCTCCCCATTAAATAACTAATAATTTCCCATGTTTCTTATTGTCTCCTACATTTTATTTTAGTTTTGATTCATATGTTTTTTTTTTTTTTAGTTGCTCTTATTAGAGAAGTTAATGTGTTTCTATTTTGGTTTAATATTTTTTCATAGGATAATGGCCACTTAACATAAAACTTCTGTAACTTATTTTTGTGTTTGATGGAGTTTTTCATTGCTTGAGTTATGTAAGATTTACCAACATGTTTTTCTTTGAAGGTATATTGTTTTACAGAAAATTTTTATTGTACAAGTTCTGAAACGTCCTCATATAAATGTAGTAACTGTCATTAACATCAGAGGGGGGAAAGGAGGCAAGGGGAGGAGAGGCAGGGGGTGGGGAGAGAAGAGGGGGAGGTACGCACACCAAAGGAGGAGGAAAGGGGAACTAATGGACGTGTAAAGGGAAACAGAAACACAAAGGGGAAAGTAGACAATGGAAGAGAGACAGAATGGAGACAGGGTAGAAAGGGAGGAGAGAAAGAGGGTAACCAGAGGGAAAACAGAGGAAGGGGAGACATACAGAGAGATAATAGGGAAGATACAGAAAGACGTCAGAGAAATTAAGAAGGAAAACGCGAAAGAGAGACAGGGAGGGTAGATCAGGAGAAAGGAGTCATAGAAAAATGAAATTTAGGAGAGACAAAGTAGACTGAAGAAACAGAGGAGAGAGGGAGAAAGGAGAGACAGGCAGGGAGATAAAAAGAGTGAAACAGAGAAAGGAAACCGAGGAGAGACAAATGAAGACAAATAGGAAGGAGGAAGAAAGAAGAGGGACACAGAAAAAGGATACAATCCTGCGTCGTGTCCATAGCGCTTTTTCGTGACTAACACTAAATCTTAATGCTAAACTTTACAGCTCAGCATTCAAGATGGAAAGAAGCCACTTTTATGCTAGTTAAAGTCTACGGAAACAGCAAGACATTGAAAGTTTCTCTGACGTGATGTACAAGGAAGAGGAGGAGGAGAAGGAGGAGGAAGAGGAGGAGGAGGAGGAGAAGGAGGAAGGGGTAGGAGGAAGAGGAGGGGAGGAAGGGGAGGAGGAGGCTCATATAGGCGTCTGCTGGAAGTTGTCGGAAATACTGAATTGATAGAAAATGCCCCGCTTGAGCTGGGACTAACTTTACATGCAAGGTCGTATTTTGAGTGGCCCTCGAGATCTCGTAACACCCTTCATTAGAGATTTGGTCTGTACATTATACCTCAGTATCCTCTTGTGTGTTGAGCAAGCTGAATCCATATTACAAAGGCTTAAATAACATACAAGAGAAGTTCAGGGTGTAAACTAAGAAATAAATCGTCAAGAAGAAGGCGCTTTGGTTTGCTTCCTAGTGTACGGCCTTGAGAGTTGATGGCGGGGAAACGAGGAGGAGGAGGAGGAGGAGGAGGAGGAGGAGGAAAAAAGAAATAAAAAGGAGGAAAGGGAAACAGGAAAGAAGAGGAAGAAATTGAAGAGGAAGATAATGAAGAAGTTTGTATTGACGTCTGGGGAAGCTGTTGGAAAGAGTGAGTTGTCGGTGACGTCAGACAGGAACAGTCAAAAGGCCACATCATTAATCCCTTGATCTCGATGATGAATTTTTCTTAGCTTATCGTAACCAAATGCAATGCGGTGTTTTGACATTCTGTCTCTCTCTCTGTCTCTCTGTCTCTCTCTGTCTCTCTCTCTCTCTCTGTATCTATCTATCTATCTCTGATTTTCTCTCCCTCCTTTCATATTACTTTCCTCACTTCTTGTCTTGCTTCTCTCTTTCTCCCTCCTATGTTGACACTCTTCCCCTTCGCTCTTCATCATGCAAATTTCATTTCATCTCCTGCTTTCCTAGGTTCTCTCATCACTCTGTCTGTCTGTCTGTCTCTTCTCTGTCTGTCTGTCTGCCTGTCTGTCTCTGTCTCCGTCTGTCTGTCTGTCTCTGTCTCTGTCTCTGTGTCTGGGTCTGTCTCTGTCTCTGTCTCTCTCATATTGCTTGCCTCTCTCTACATTTGCGTAATTTTCTCCTTCCCTCTTCTTTCTCGCTTTAAGGTCCCCCATTCAGTGCTCCCCTTTCCTCTTTACTCGTTCTCTTTCCAACCTTGTCACGGTCTGTGTGTGTGTGTGTGTGTGGGTGGGTGGGTGTGTGTGTGTAAGGAGACAAGAGACGGAAGCGGTAACAAGTGGAAGATGAATAAATCAAAGCGTATAAGGAGGTAGGGGAGATACGGTGATGAAAGCAGAAGTAGACGAAGACAGAATGAAAGGATGGAGAGAGAATCTAAGACATTTCAGAGAGAGAGAGAGTCAGATGCTTAGGAGAACAATGGCTCGCTGGGAATGAAAAGGGAAAACTTGAAACGTCACTCACGTCGCCATACTTCAGCACGTACACGAGAAGGTGACCGATTTTAGCATACACACACACACACACACACACATCTCCGGAGTTTTTGAACTATTTCCTAGCTTGCCCTACGGTATTTCAAACTACCGTATATAAATAATTCTGTGGTGTGTGTTTACTTCTAGATTCGAAAAGAAAAATACGCTTTTTAAACATCCAGATTCTCTCTCTCTCTCTCTCTCTCTCTCTCTCTCTCTCTCTCTCTCTCTCTCTCTCTCCCTCCACGCACGAGATTGTATATTACCCATCAAAAACTTTTGTCTTTATTCCCTGTCTCCTAATCTGATCCTTCTCTTATTTTTCCACTTAATTTTCTTTTATTATCTTTGTCATACGTTCCCCTCCCCGTCAATTTTCTTTTATCTCTGTTTTTCCTCTTTACTTTTTGTCTTCGTATTCTGTTTCCATTCATCGTTTCGCCTTTTCCTTTCTCTCTTCTTTTTTTCTCTATATCTGTGTTCTGCCTCCTCTCTTTTCTGCATTATTTTCTCTCATCCGATTTTCTTTTATGTTTTCCTTTATCCCAATGTTCTCTTTCATATTTTTTTTATTTATTCTCTTCGATATTCCTTCTCATGTCCTTATTTCAATCTTCTTACAATGTCATCCTGGCCGTCTTGTCTATTTCCTTCCTTCCTACAGGTATTTTCCTTTTTTCCTCCATTTTCCTCCTCATCCAAAGTATCTAGTTCTTACCCTGCTTTCCTGCCCTCCTCTCACCTCTCATTTCCTTCCCTTCCCTACTGCCATTCTCTTCTCCCTATCTTTCCTCTGACCCAAGAATTCTTTCATTCTGACCCTGCATTCTTACCCTCCTCCCACCTCTCTTTCTCCCCCTTTTCACCTCCCATACTCTCTTATCTCACCTCTCCTTAACCTTACCTTCCCCCTCCATTCTCTCCTCCCTCTCTTTCCTCCTCACCCAGGATTCCTCCACATATCCCCTCCATCCTGCCCTCCCACGACAGGCTTATCACAGGTACAAAAAGTGCAGGTGAAGGATTCTATTTCTCACCTGATGAAACGCCATTATTTTGTGTGAGCTTGGGACAAATGACACTTACTTTTTGGCCATTATTATTATTATTATTATTATTATTATTATTATTATCACACAGAAGCAGAAATAGGAAAACGCAAACTCAGGAGAAACTGTCGCCATGATCATCATGATCATCATCATGATTATCATCATCATCATCATCATCATCCTCACCCACTAATACAAACGAAGAGGCTGCATTCCAGAAAAACGATTACGGAAAATATAAAATCCAACAAAGCTGTTGTGCAGTGAATTGGACCATTCATGGGTTCGGCCATCATGCCGCCCTAATGCAGCCAATCACGGCACAAAATATGACCGGCCATTTTTCTCTCCATTGTCGCGTTGCATCACATACACTGGAACTGGAACCATTGTTTAATCTCTATACCTTCAATGTCGCATTTTTAAGATTACTTTTGCCACCACGAGACAATTTTATTAAATTTCAGAGAGACTTTGCTAGCTGTGAAGGTCACGCTGAGCCTTCATAATCATTGTACTAGAAGGCGTCTCCCCTAAGTTAAATAAATTGCCCCAAAGTATAAAGAATAAAGTAAAGATTAAATCACCGGATTCAAGGAGTTAACAGAGCAGGTCCTCACATACACATTTCATCCAGGTTAACGCCAGAAAATTTTGCTCGCCTAAGCTAATCCTCTGCCCACTAAAAGGTTATCTGGTTATTTCCCTGCGAACCTGTCCATTTCCCGGCCTATCTGCCTGCCTGTCTATCTGCCTGCCTACCCGTCCATTTCCTTGTTTACCCGCCCATTTCCATGCGTACCTGCCCATTTCCCGGTCTATCTGCTCGCCTGTTAATCTGTCTGTCTACTTATCTACCTGATTACCTGCTCATTTTCCGACTTACCTGCTCACATCTGTACCCACAAGCCCATTTTCCTATTAATGTGTCTGCCTTACTCTCTGCCTGTCCACCCATTTTCCAGCCTATGTGCCTGCCTTACTGTCCACCTGCCTTCCCATTTCCAAGCTCACCTGTCCATTTCCCTGCCTATCAGTCTGCCTGGCCTAATACATGAATTCCTGCCTGCCTCACTACCTGCTTGCCTGCCTGGCTGCCTGACTCTATGATTAGATTTTGTCCGTGGAACAAAGTTATGTGTACCGGTGCGTCGCTCGGCCGGATGCTCGTCATTATTTTCAACTCTCACGAAAGAAGAAGTGCTGAGGTAGTTACACACGCACACACACACACACACACACACACACACACACACACACACACACACACACACACACACACACACGAAACAAACGTACCGTATATATATACATGCTGCGTCCCCCACACACAAACATACACATAAAGTCACACACACGCATATAAAGTACACCCATGCACACATTAACGCATGCAAACTCGCACATGCGTATGTTCGCATATGCACACGCATGCACCTACACATAATAGATACATACAGATGCACAGAGAGACAGAGAACAAATACGCTCACGCACACCAGAGTGAGGAAAAGATAATTACTGTACATTGTTGCACAGCCTTTACACACGAGCGAGAGAGAGAGAATGTCAGCTCTGGCAGGAAAGTAATTTTTTTAGATACATACCAACTTTCACTTTTCCTCTCTATATGAAAAAGTCCTGTGCACTTTCAGGCTCAATAACGCTGGATCTGCGTCTAAAAAAAAAAAAAAATCTGGAACCTTAGAAGTAAGTTTATTTATACTTCAGACAATTATACTGTAATCTAATCCATCATCCCATAATCCGCTGAAAAACGTGACGTTGTGTTTCGTTTATGTTGCCTTCAGGCGGTATTATTTAGCTTTGGAGAGATTGTTTTAGCAGGAGGCGGATGTAGCCTTTACTATTTTAAATTACATAGTCTGGAAATATCAATACTTTACTGAAACAAAAGGACGTAACGTGATTCATGGGTTTTGAACAACTATCACATCTAATAATTTTCTTTAAATTTCTGTACTCAGTTTCAGCTAAATAAAATTACAGAATATTAGCTGAAAGATAATACTAATCTCGACCGTAAGAGGATTATTATTGACAGTATTTACACTTTCATACTGTTAAACTCGCTCGGACTTAAAATTGTTAATGTTACGTGAAATAAAGTAGTAAAGAGAATGCGATAACAGTAAGGTTACAACTGTCATAACCACCTTCAGCACAATCATTACTATCACTATTACCCCCACTACCTTAAATCATCACTTGTCCATTTACCATAGCCACCTTCATCATTCTAATTACACTCATTAAAACCACTGTCACAAATTTCACTACTGTAATAAACCCTTTTCACCAGACTCATTAAGTGCTATGGACCACTTCCTCATTACCTTCGCTATCTTAATTAAAATCATTATTACCACCCCACTCAAAACAACCACTACCTCTACTATCATTATTCTCATTAAACGGTTTAGCATCATAATTTCCAGCATCATAGCACTCTGTCTTCTTTAATTCACTCAGAAAAAAAAAATCGTCAGGGGTTATGTGGAAGAAAATGCTTCAGCTGTTCCGGCCGTGAGAAGGTTGATGGCGACAGTATTAACACTCTCACGCTCCTATGACCCACTCTCAGCTGAATAAAATCGTTTGAGGTTAGTTCCAATAACTTACTAGAGTTTTCCCTTTGTTATGAGTCCATATTATATTTACAAATCATAATAGATAGATAGATAAATAGACATAGACAGCTCTATGTGAGCCTGGGAAAGGAAAATGATCTTGCAAGTTAACTGAGGGAAAGCTGACGACAGATTAGGAATTAGCAATGTCAGGAGATGATGCAGACAGTTTGTCAGCGAGATAGCAGGGGAACAAAGCCTAGTGACATACACACATACTTACACACAGGTTTCTGGAACTTTCCAACCACAGCGTAAAACACGTGACACGACCCCTGTTTCACCAGAATTTAGGAAAGAGAGCTCAGAAGGAGAGAGGCCATAGAATCGGCAGGTAGTAGGGAGAAAGGCTTAGCAACTTGGAAGAGAGGGAGAGAGAGCGAGACAGGGAGATAGCTAGCGGGACTCTACTTATACTTCACTCGTGTGTGAAAGACTTTGTTAATATTCCAAGACAAATAAAAATAGTCCCATACTATTCTTTACCTCTCCTGCCATTGCATGACAAAAAGGGAACCAAGATTTTCTACTTACAAAACTAATCAAGTATAACAACCGCTCGTCCACAATTTCAATATATATATATATATATATATATATATATATATATATATATATATATATATATATATATATATATATATATATATATATATATATATATATATATATATATATATATATATATATATATATATATATATATATATATATATATAACTTCTCTACAGGTAACTACAAAGTCCTTTTTGTGACATTTGGTGGCAGCGGTGGGATGATTGGGTTCCCAGAGTAGAAGCCTCAGTTAATGGATCTATAAATAAATCCATAGGTGACTCACCACATTTCATTATATATGGAACAGATAAAAAAAAACTACCACATGAGCTCCTTGAGGGTGACAGTATGCCCATATACAATTACGATGATTACTCTAAACTCCGTTTACGTGAATTCCAGGATATACGCAAGAGAGTCAAAAAACAATTAACGATGTCCAAGGAAGAAATGACGGAGGCATTTAACAAGAAGGCAAAAGATTCACCTATCAGCTTAGGAGACATTGTTTACGGTATCATTCATACGAGACAATAAATTATCCTCAAAATTTGAGGGCCCATACAGAGTAATTAACATAAAATCAAACAAAGTTTTAATTAAGTCACTGTCAAGTGGCGAAGAGAAACAAGTTCATTTTGATTTTTTAAAAGGAGTTTCAAGGGAATTATCCAATAATTATTCAGCCTCGGATACAACCGAACAGGCGAACGTATACCTCAAGAAACGTATACCAAGCAAGAAAACAACAATGATTACGAAAAGAAATTAAGGTCATATACCAAACAATCGAACATAGGTGCAACTGTTCCAATAAAATCTACAGTACATCATTTACGAGAATTAAATGTCGATTTAAACTCCTTCTATAAATGAAATAACAATCAACCGTAATGCACATCATCACTATCATCGACCACAGCATGACCATATTAGGAAATTAATAGATTTTTTTTTTTTTGGTAGGTTACGATGAAGGAACTTATGCTATGGATTCTCCTCTACATAGCAAGAGGATATGCACATTTAGACCCCCAACACATAGTACGACAAGGATGCCTCATAGCTCCAACGGCCACGACTACAATCGTTAAGGACGTCATGAGTACTGAAATAAGTCTACATTACTTGTATGAATTACCTACTTATCTAGACAATCTTGCAAAGCCAATGCGAACTCTGGACTTCATGATAGGAAATTATGTTTCACAAGCACATAACACAAAGGAAGTGAATGAAATGGTAAAGTTAGCGGAATGGAAACTAGAACAGGCAAAGTCAACTATACTCAACATGATCCAAGATCTCCCATCTTATGGAACGGAGGTACTGAGCGACAGGAACAACATCACATGTACTCGCCAAAAGTGCGGTTTGTTCGACCTGGGTGGCGCAGTTCTTGGGAACATCTTTGGATTGGCTACAGAGGATGACCTTAAAGAAATAAACAACAAATTCAATAAAATAGCTCAGATACTAACATACCAAGATAAATTCATCACAGGACAGAACTCAGCAATGAAGACAATTGTGAAAAATCTGAAAAAGGCAGAAAACATAGCTCTCGAGAGTGTAGATAAAATAAATGAAATGGAAGGAAACATTACACTTTTCCAACACTTCTCCATCATCACAGAACATATTGACACGATTCTACTACAATTAGACAACACTAGAGATCGTTTCAGGGCACTTATGCGAGGAATTTCGAATGCTGGTGATGGCAAGATCACAATTGACTTACTCCCACTTCATGAGCTACGTCAGATAATTAGTCAAGGCATACATAAACATAAATTGAAGCCGTTGTTCCGCAGTAGGGAATTCGTGCAATATTATCCATATTTAGAAGCAACACTAACACCAACATCAGTAGCAGTTCATGTACCATTCATAACTGAAGACCCGTTCACAGTATACCAAATACATCCCTTCCCCTATGAAAATAACAACACTTTGGTCATCATCAACATCAACACAGACATCGAACTCATCATGGTCTCCAAGAGACGGGACACTGTCACTTTCGCAAGTGAATCAACGATTGAACGAAAGTGCCGCACATCCTTACATGCTGTTCATCTTTGTCCTGCGTACATTTTCACGTTTCAGCCTACTGATACAGTCCCTTGTGAAATGGCTATCATCAGAAATGACAATATTCATAATCATTGCAACTTCACTTTTGCTCCAGATAAACTTGTACACCATCAACGCATCAGACACTCACAGTTTTTTATTTCACTCATAACACATCAGTTTACATAGTCTGTCCAGATATACCACCATCTCATACTTCAGCCTCAGGATTATACATAGCACCAGACTACTGTGCGGTATTTACACCAACCATGTCTACTTTATCCACCATCAATCACTACGCCATTCTCAATCATACACACAAACATTTCCACCCACTGCCTGATATGGACTTAAACATGAGCACAAGTATTAAGTTGATTTCACCTAAGTTTGAAACTATGCAGCTGATCAATGAAACAATGAAGCCCTGGGAAGATTTGAGTTTGAGTATGTTCAACTCATATTATGTGTATAGCCCAGCACCTACTGTCTTCATAATCTTCTGCATTGTATTTGCAGTACTGCTGTTCGCAATGCACAGAATGCATGTAAGAACTGCTAATTTGGAGACAGTATTTAGTGGGGGGAGAGTTAACATTCAAGTTAACCCCCCTGAATGAAGTGTACATATTTTGTATATAGTATTAATTATATATATATATATTTAAAAAAAATACAAAGAAGAATGACCCATGTATGGCATACCAGTACCATTATCTTTAAATGAAATATTAATAACTCTTACCATAATCTTAATTTTAAACTATTTTTTTTCTTGCATGCATGCATTTCACTACAATAACCTAAGTACATACTGTATTACAGTTAAATAGTTTACTTTTAATGCATTTATTCAAATATGTATACAACTTGTTTAAAATGTAATATTACTGGATAATTGCTATTTACTATGAATGTTATATGTATACAATATTATAATCAATATTATGTACTAATAGATTAGCATATATCAATGATAATTCCAGTCGGAGAACCTTCAGCGGCGTGGCCGAGCAATGTTATGAGTCCATATTATATTTACAAATCATAATAGATAGATAAATAGACAGATAGACAGCTCTATGCGAGCCTGGGAAAGGGAAATGATCTTCCAAGTTAACTGAGGAAAAGCTGACGACAGATTAGGAATTAGCAATGTCAGGAGATGATGCAGATAGTTTGTCAGCGAGATAGCAGGGGAACAAAGGCTAGTGACATACACACATACTCACACACAGGTTTCTGGAACTTTCCAACCACAGCATAACACACGTGACACGACCTCTGTTTCACCAGAATTTAGGAAAGAGAGCTCAGAAAGAGAGAGGCCATAGAATCGGCAGGTAGTAGGGAGAAAGGCTTAGCAACTTGGAAGAGAGAGAGAGAGAGAGCGAGACAGGGAGGTAGCTAGCGGGACTCTACTTATACTTCACTCGTGTGTGAAAGACTTTGTTAATATTCCAAGACAAACAAAAATAGTCCCATACTATTCTTTACCTCTCCTCTCATTGCATGACAAAAAGGGAACCTAGATTTTCTACTTACAAAACTAATCAAGTATAACAACCGCTCTTCCACAATTTCAATATATATATATATATATATATATATATATATATATATATATATATATATATATATATATATATATATATATATAACTTCTCTACAAGTAACTACAAAGTCCTTTTTGTGACACCGTCCGTGAGAGGCTTATTACTACCATCATCATTGTCCTTCCTATCATAGTTAAAATCATCACCACCTCACTCACCACAGCCATCACCACCATCATCATTACCGACTTTATTCTGTCATTTCCTCCTCCCCACTAAATATATGTCATCACCACTCCACTCTCATTATTATTTTTATTAGTTTTTATCACTATTATCACAAAGGCCATTACTTTGTCACTGTTATACTCATTTAAAACATTACAACCGTCTACTTCATCACTCTTACTATCTAAACGAAAATAATCACCATGCACTCTGTCACCACGACCACCACCACCACCACCACAGTTACCAGCATTATCACAATTTTTTTTTGTTTCAGCTATATTAATATTATCTTCGAAAGTCAGTATCCTGACGATCATAATTAACATCACCACTCCACCCAACATCACTACCACCACGACCAACATCATCGCAGACATCGCCTTGACATTTTATTAATTACCATTTGCATTATCGTTATTAAAACTCACAACACTCACAGTCTTAATATATTATCACTGGTCCACACGCGACCACCACCAACACCATTACCACCACCATCACCAATACCACTAACACCAACACTACCATCATAATCACCACTACCATCATCACAACCACACCCATCACAAACATCATCATCATTACTCTTATTAAGGTCTACTGTATATCATTAAATGTTATACCAACCTTCACTTTCCTCATTATATTACTTAAAGCCATCACCAGTCCACACACCACCACTGCCACAACCACCACAATCACCACCACCACCATCGTCACCACGACAAAGGGCGTTTGCCCCTTCATCATTACTCCCCATCGTCAGGGAAGGTGGTGGTGTGACGATAAGAGCAGTGAAGGTTGGAGTGGGTTGGGAGTGAGGGGAGTGAGGTGGGACTAAGCAGGGGTCGGAGTGGGGAGGGAGGGGATTTAGGGGTCGGTGGAGGAAGGAGGGAGGGAACAGGGCAGTTTTCCTTCACAACGACGTAGTAAGGCCTGAGTTATAGCAAATAATTTAGTCCCTCTCGTATGCTTGCGTGGGTTGCCCGAGAACAAGACTACAACGAGATTAGACATTAATAGGATGAAGCGTCGGGTATATATATATATATATATATATATATATATATATATATATATATATATATATATATATATATATATATATATATATATGTATACCGTATATATATATATATATCCCATTGGAGCCCAGTGTCCGGAATACTGGACAGAAGTGGGATTTTTTAAGTCCTTATAAAATAGGGAACCCCTGGGTAGGGACCTATGAGCTTCGCAACTATGAGCCGATAGGCGGAGGGCGATATGCTTAGTACCCACCCAGTGCCATGCCTCGTCAAGCACCCCTGGGATCCAATGGGTTAAATATATATATATATACTTTTTTTTTTTAATAACAGAACGGAGGAAGGAAAAACAAATGGGGAAAAAAAAAAATCCATGCACCAGATTACTGGTATCCTCTGTTCATAAAATATCTGTGACAGACTTGAACAGTTGTAGGTTGAAATTTGGAGGAAAACAACTCTGGGGAAGCGAGTTCCAGAGAGATGCAGTTCGGGGAATGAAAAAATTCTAGTATGCAGAAGTTCTGCAATATGGTTGAGTGACATTCCAGTCATGAGCGCTACCAGATGCCCGTGTAGCACGAGGGAAGGCATGGAGAGGTGGCACCATGGACGCAACTTCGTCTGAGCATTTGCCAAAAAAATATCTGTAAAATAATACAAGGGAGGCAACATTCCTTCTTACTTGCAGGGGAGGTAGTTTATATGTAATGGCAGGGTTGTTAATGATTCTAACAGCTTTATTCTGAATTTTGCCTAGTTGTCTTAATGCAACCTCTCCACAACCATTCCACAAGGGTGAGCAATATTCAAGCTGAGAGCGCACATGACTCTTATAAATTATAGCTAACTGCTCATCGGCGAACAAGTTACGGACTCTGTACAATAATCCAAGTTTCCTTGAGGCAGTTTTAGCAAGTGATCCGATATGAGAGGTCCAGCTGAGGGCACTGTTAAGTGAGACACCAAGAATTTCAATATTTTTGGAGATGGGAATATTAGTAGCACTGAAGGTAATGTACGAATCTGGTAATATCTATCAGTAAACTGTACATATTCAGCTTCACCAGCATTAAAAGAGACAAGGTTGTTTTGTCCCCATTCACTGATTGTAGATAGATCTTGATTTATGGAGATGGCTGTACTGAGTTGAGAGGTAGACATATTAGACTTTGTAAAAGGATGTCTGAGTGTGAATGAACTATGTAGTGTTGAGTCATCTGCATATGAGTGAATGGGATTGTGAGTGACAGATAAGAGATCATTAATATGAACCAGAAATAGGGTTGGCGCCAGAACTGATCCCTGTGGCACGCCGGCGTTAACTGAGTGGAAATTCGAATATACATCATCTACTTTTACTCTTATTTTCCTGTCACTAAGATAAGAAGAAATCAAAGGAACAAAAGACGTTAGTCCATAGCAAGGGAATTTGGACAGCAGGGAACGGTGCCATACTCTGTCGAAAGCTTAAGATATATCAAGAGCTACTGCATGAGTTTCTCCAAAAAGATCAATTGATTGATGGATGGTATGAGTTAAGAGATTGAGTATGTCAATGGTGGATCTTTCGTGGCGAAAACCGTATTGTCTGTCACTAATTAAGTTGTTGGATTCAAGATGTTTAACAATATGCTTATTAATTAAAGTTTCAAATACCTTACCAAGAGAAGATGTGACAGCTATTGGTCTGTAATTGGAGGGGTCAGACGAAATTCCTTTCTTCGGAACTGGGTTGATATTGGCTTCTTTCCATGAATTTGGGAATAAAGAAGTACGTTTGCATAGTCTGAATAATTTAGCTAGGACAGAGGTAAGTTCAGGGGAACACTTTTTCAAAACAATTGGGCCTGGAGCTTTGTTGGTAGGTAAATTGTCTAGGATGGATTTTACGAATGTATATATATATATATATATATATATATATATATATATATATATATATATATATATATGTGTGTGTGTGTGTGTGTGTGTGTGTGTGTGTGTGTGTGAAAAATATTTAATGTATACAAGTCGGTATCCCTGTCGTGGCACTGGTATGTAAGAAATTTCTGGTATTTCCTAATAAACAAGTCATAGGTCGTTACTCAAATTCAAACAAGTCTCATAGGGTTAGGTGAACCGAAACTTAACCTTAACTCACCTACAGTAACTATTTCTCTTCTATCTCTTACCTAATCCCCCCTTGAATTGGCCAATTCGTAAAGGTTACTTAGCTAGTGAAGAGGGAGTGTCAGACAACCGATGACGATGGGGCTGCTTTGTGTAATTGCTTGAGCAATCAAGCGTCCTTAAGGTGCGTATGTACAACGTGCTAGCTTGACTATGTCTAGGAACAGAGTGCGGTGTGTAGCAGGCTCTACCTCCATCATAGAATGGTAGGTTGCCAACTATTAATTAATTACAGTACTAAATACAGTTAGATTACATCATGATATGTACAGGGCCAATCTAACAAATTAATCTTAGTTTTAAAGTAAAGTTAAACCAAATATTCCCTTTAACTACAGTATGTAAATATCTTAATTCCACATCTGCTTTACACGAAGATCTTTCCATCCTCTCCACGTTATCTAACGCGCATAATTACATGTATTTACAATATTTAATTGTTCACGAGGGTTAAACGCGGTAGCATTTAATTTATCAATAACAAGAATTATTAAAGAGAACGTACTTTCTGGGTTATAAAATCCGCTTGAACTATTAACAACGGTCTCTAGTTTTCCTCTGCTTTTAACCAAGGGCAACTATAGTAAAAGTAGAGAGCGCAGCTGCTCTGGGCGAAAATATTTCCCATAGTTTTGGGGCCGGCGGTAAATGATACGCTGTATCATGTAATATGACCCTTAGCCAGGAGTTCCCTCCATAGATCTCGAGAACCCTGTGCTGCGGCCCTTCTAGGTCTTGCATCCTGACCCGTTTGATCTTCACCATCCCCTGGATCCGGAGTGGCTGCTAACTCTAGGGGTAGCAGTTTATCAATAGTTTTTATACTGGTATGTCCCCTCCATTTTATTTTTACGCGTCTCAGCACCCTCTCAGAATCTGGGTGTGTGGAGATTACTTTAGCTAATGGCCACTGGGATCTTTGTTGCTCGGTCTTCACTAAGACCACATCATATATGTTTATAACAGATTTGTTGCTGGCAGCCTGAGCCCCATAAAATCTTTCTCGTAGGCTCAAAAGATATTCATCGCTCCAATGTCTATTCCAAGTATCCAACACCCTTTTGAGATGTTGATATCCCTCCCGCAGATGTCCTAAATCATTATTTTCTATGGTAGGATCATCAACTTCTTCCTGGATATCCATACAAGGCATCGGATGGAGCTTCCTACCATATAACATATGAGCCGGTGTTAAGGCCTCTAGCGAGACGCCAGTGTCATCTAGATAAGTCAGGGGTCCATTATTAATCCTGGTTTCAATTTCAGTTATTACTGTTCTTAATTCTTCTCTTGTGATCTAAGTTCTGTGTAATGTTTTCCTCAGGCAGTTCTTGACAATACCAAGCATTCTTTCCGTAAATCCATTTTGCCATGGAGCTCTTGGAGCTGTGAACTGCCAAATACAATTTCGGATTCCCAGCGCCGACTTAACCTTTGGGTCGTTCATTTTATTCAACAGTAAAGGTGCTGGTTCTGTTGTCGCTTATTAACTTGCCAGGACAAGACCTTCTAGTGGCAAATCTGCAAAAGACATTGAGGAACGTCTCTGAGCTTAGGTCTTCCGCTAATTTCAGATGGATTGCCCTTGTGTAGGCACAAGTAAATAAACAAATGTAAACTTTATGGGCAGTTTCCTCACCCGTAACAGTTATAGCCCCTGTGTAGTCCACTCCTGTTACTTGGAAGGGCCGACTTACGTTCACTCTATCCTTCGGTAGGGCTGGTGGTCCTGGGTAGTTATAAGGTCTTGCTCATACCCCCTACAAATGATGCAGTTTTTGAGATATTTTTTAAGAACCAATCTACCCTTAGGAATCCAGTACCTTTCCCGAATTTGGGCTAAGGTCTGCGGCACACCTCCACGGAAAGGGGAAAGATGGGCTTCTTTTATAATTAGTTGTACAAAGCATCCGCTCTTGGGTAATAAAATGGGATGTTTGGTTTGGATGGGCAAGTCAGCCTTTACCAATCGGCCTCGACATCTTATCAGACCTTTTCCGTCTAAGAACAAGCCTAAATTCTTCATCAGCTTATTCCCTTTCCCAGTGTCTTGGCCTAAAGGTTTATATAATTCCCCGTAAGAATTTCTTTGTACTCTTTTCAGCCAATATTCTAGGGGATCTAACTTCTGAAATCCCACTTTCTTGTTCAAAAATTCAACAACCAATTTAGTAGCATTTATAAGTTGTGTTATTGATGAGAATCGGTTGATGTCAATTACTCCTGGCTCAGGCACTACAGGAGCCAAGTTCACTACACTAACCTCTGCAATATTGTACTGTTTCTGCTCAGGCCAATCCTTAGTAAGTAACCATTTAGGACCTTTAAACCACAAGTTATCTTTGATCAGTCTCTTTACGGTCGAACCTCTCGAGAGCAGATCAGCAGGATTTTGTTTGGAGGACACATGCATGAAATTAAATTTGGAAGACAGCTCTTTAATAGTCTTCACTCTATTACGGACGAAAGGAATTTTACTGTCTTCCTTCCCTATCCAGTAAAGACAAATCTCACTGTCAGTCCATATGTAAATATCCTCAAACTGAGTATCAAGAGTAGCGGTTATATACCTGGCCAATTTAGTTCCTACTTCTATGGAAGCTAATTCCATTTGAGGTAGGGTTCTTCCTTTAATTGGCGCAACCTTGGCTTTGGACATTATAATCTTACTATCCTCTCCTGTTGCTTAATAAGCTACTGCTCCATAGGCCCTTTGAGAAGAATCACAAAATATGTGTAAGTGCGCCTTCTCATTACTGTTTATTTCCCTGGGAATACATATGCTTGATGTGGTTTCAAACTCCTTTCTGATCTGTTCCCATTGTTCCACATATGTCTCACCTAATTCAGTGTCCCAGTCTAACTTTTCTCGCCAAGCCTCCTGTACTAAACATTTACCCCTAATAACTATAGGACTGACCAACCCTAATAGGTCAAATAACATGGAGACCTGACTTAACAAGGACCTCTTGGTGAGAGTGACATCAGAGAACTTAATTGGTTTCAAACTTATTACATCAGCTGTTGTATCTCAGTTAAGACACAACACATTTTGAATTTAGGGAATGTCAGTATCTGGATAGTCCTCATGTATTTTATTCCTCAAAAGCGGTGAATTTGTATTCCAGCTCTGTAACGGCAAATTTGCCTTCCCACATTCGGAATTGGCTACTTCATAAGCCTTCAAAGCTTCCGACTCTGTATCTGCAACACCTTGCAAATTATCCATGTAAAATGCCTGCCCTATTTCTGGGCAATTGGCATTTTCAAAATGATGCTTTAAAGTGTTGCAAAGTAGGAAGGACTAGCACAAAAGCCAAAGAGCACCGATCGGAAACAGTAAGTTTTCAATCGACTATCCTCATTTTGAGGATCATGAGGCCAGAGGAACTTTGTAAATTTCCCATCCTCCTCTCTCAATCCTATTCTGAGAAAAGCCTTACTAATGTCTGCTGTGTAAGCCTAAGGTTTCTCTCTAAATCTTAATAACACATTCCCTAACTTCTCTGTTAGTGTAGGTCCAGTGTATAGGCAATCGTTCAAGCTAGCTGATCCCTTGGACGCTTTACGACTACAATTGAATACTATCCTTATGGGAGTAGTTACTGAATCCTTGCTTACAGCATGATGTGGTAAGTAATGTCCTTCTCTGTGGTTAACAGGGAATTCTACCTCTTCTATAAATTTATTCTTCAATTGATCCTTTATAATATTATCATATAGGGTCAGATATTCTGGTTTATCTCTCAACTTTCTTAGAAGAGAATTTAACTGAGCCTTAGCTGCTTGGTTATTTGTTGGTATCTCAGAATGGTTTAGTTTTCATGGTAATCCTACCCAATACTGTCCATCCTTAAATTCCACAGACAGATTATACAAATCCAAGGTTATTTTATCTTCAGGGGTTCGTTCCTCAGAGTGTATTCCTACACTGTCTAGGTCCAACAGTTTGTGTACAGGTTCAATATTTTCATCCATCAAGTCATTTATCTGAGTAGGTGCTAATTCTGCACCTATTCTAGCTACAAACAATGACTGTGTGGGGGTAACAAAGACTGAGTCTACTAGTTTAGCCTCTCCTTTAACTTGTTTTGGAAAAAGCAACTGACCCTTAATAAGATTATCTCCCGGACTCTTGAACAACTGTACCTTATTCTTCTTGAAGGTCCTGTGTAGGAATCTTCCACAGTAATCAGAACCAATTATCATTTTTATGGGACCCACAGTATCTGAGTCCACATTCCGTTTAGCCAACTTTATCCCTGAGATTTGCAGATGATCAGAGGTTTCCTTCAATCCCTTTTTGTATATACTTGTCTCCATAGTATCAAGCACAGCTGTTGTTATATGGCAGTAATATCTTCCTAATTGTATTACAGGTCTAACTAAATCAAAAGACTGAGCTTTCCTAGTTGTTAAGAATCCTGTAATGGCTAGATTTACCTTACCAATAATAGGTAACTTTAATTCCTTCACAATGTCTGCAGGAATGAAGATTTTCTGAGCACCCGTATCAAACAGGGTACATACTAACAGGTTTCTATTCTCAAACAATATCTTAACATCTGCTATTTGTACTGCATCTGGCCTTACTAATGGAGCATTCCCATTTCCAGTTGTCATATTGACGCTTGCAGGTTTAGGAACCTCAATTTTCATCCTAGGGCATAAAGCACTATGATGATGATCTTTTTTGCATTTAAAACAAAGATTTAATTTATTCTTACAGTCCGTGGAAGTATGTTCGGAGTTCATACAGATTATACAACACCCAAGTTCCTGAAGCTTTCCTACTCCAAAAGCATAATGAGGATACTATTGACAAGAGGCACTGGAATGTTGCTCACCACAAAATACAAAGATTTTCCTGTCTTTTACCATGGAGGGTTTTACTTCCTTAATATCCTCAGCATGTGTATTCCTTGTCTTTAATACTTTATCCTCAGCCTTTAAGGAGCTAAGGAAAGTACCTATCTCTTCTTTAGGCACATACTTAGTCTTCTCTGACTTAGTATTCCCAATCAGTTGGTTAGTGGGTTTTTTTCTTTATTTCAGTCTTCTGTTTGACCTCGGTAGGTTTTACTGTTCCTTGCAAATGTTTCCAGAGTTGCATCAAGCCTTCCTCAATCTCTTCGCAGGAGAAATTATCCTCTTGGTACCTGCCATACAAAATATCCTTGGTTTTCGGTGGAAGCTTTAAGGACACAATTCTTGAAAGCACCCAATCTGATCCCTTAATATCTTCGTAAGTACCTAAGGCCTCTAAGTTACAACTTATCGCAATTCTAAATTTTTGCAAGGAATCAAAATCGTGTCTAGGCGTGGGTAATTCAATTACAGCCTTCAGTAATTGAGTAATAACTTGCTCCCTGTCTTCACAGTTTTGTCTAAGTATGGTCAAGGCCACCTCATAATTTTCTTCTACTACTGATAATTCATTTATCAACTGATATGGTGTTCCTTTGACTTGTCCTAACAGATATGTAAGTTTGCTGACTTTAGAGAGATCCGTTCTATCGTGTACTAAGTATTTGAACTGGTCCCAGAAGGATTTCCAGTTCTGCTCCCTATCAAACTCCGGAAGCGTTATTTGTGGTAACACAGCTCTACTCTGCTGTTGCACAACTTGTGTTTCCGCGGCAGTCTCAGCTAATTTTGACTCTAGTGTCTTTACTACAGTTAAGTATTCTTCTAATTTAACTTCAAACTTCATAGTTTCTGACTCTAAGAGTTCCTTATCATCAGCCTTTACTATAGCCGCTTCTAAAGTTATATAACTTTCTTCATACTTGTTCCATCGGCCTTTCAGGATATTTAGGAGACTTTTAAATTTCTCCTTGGACAGAGGTATTTCGTCCAACGACTGTTTACAATCATTTATGGGTCTAGTTACCCATCCTGCCTTACTACTAGAAGATCTTTGCAGTAAAGAGACAGACATGTTGACTGATTTCTAATTTAATAATTACAAGTTTCAACCACAATTTTACCCTAGCTTAGTAATTCTCTGATTATTTTAAATTTTGAAGAGGGTAGGGATTAGGTCCTCTTTGTGCAAATTATACCCCCGGGTTATTAAACCTCTAAGGTTGCATTTATCCCCCCACTCAATTTCCAAATATTCATTACAGCTTAGCTAATTATT
>NC_137027.1:30423723-30456223 GCF_032717465.1 Coenobita brevimanus
CGTTCTTCCAGACAGCATTCTTTTCAGTCACAATGCAGTTAGATGCATATAAACATGCCATAACTACGAAGACCTATGTAGCCTTAACTATGAAAGGCCTCAGAATATTAAACTGCAATTAGTTATACATGAGTATATACTAACCACGAGGCTCAGTACACCTTTCACCACGAGGGGCCACTACAATAGTTAGCAATACACCCTAGCTGCAAAACTTCAATAACGTTTCACAGTGGGTCGCACTAAAATCACCCTGGCTGCAGTAATTAGATACCCTTAAGTACGAGAGGCCTCTAAAAATCCATAAACTCTCCGTGACTACAAAATTATAAACATCTGTCACGACAATGGCCTTTAAAAAGTTAGTTGTACCTGAAAACACTTTAAGTACAAGGTTTCATTTACATTTCATTATACGGAGCCATTAAAACAGTTATTTCTGTAACAATAACACACCCTAAATAGAAAGCTCTATCTTAACACAGTTAAACAAAGTTGTCCCAATCCTGTGAGAGTTGGCAGCAAAATGTGAAAAAAAAAAAAAAAAAGTGGGGGGAGGAGGCTGTTTGTAACTATGACTCAAGTTTATATTCAATTATTGGCGAAGTTGATGCACTCCCAGCAAGCCATGGAGTCCACTAGACTCCATTACGTCGAAGATATGATTAGGCCCACATGGTAAAAGTCACTGGCTTCTATTCCTGGCACTTGATTGGATGTTGGCTTCCAGAATGGCACTTGATTGGATGTTGGCCTCCAGAATGGCACTTGATTGAATGTTGGCCTCCAGAAATGTCGTATGTCTCTCGTTCTTCCTGTAATTAGTGAGCCCGCTAAGATTGCTGGGAAATGAAGAAAGGATAGCGAAGAGTTTCCCCTCGTTCCTCCTTCTTCCTTCATCAAGTAGTCTTATTATGACAGATAATTACAAGCAGGACAGGGTAAGGGAATGCAGAATCCATGTTTCTTGTCCTTTCTACAAAAACTAGACATGCTTAAGAGGGGGTAATTGCAGGAAAGACGTGAATAGGAAACAAGAAGATCATCCCATATCTTTCCAGTTTCCTGCACTAACAAGTGTTGGTTATTAAGGGGAAAATGCTGAAACGACAATGAAAAGGACACACAGAATCTACTGATGCCTCTTAGTCTACTCATTTTACTCTAACGTTGCCTAAAAATGCAGTGTCTCCAGGTTCCTTAGTCTGCCTGAAGAAGCAAATTCTATTCTCTTTCTTGCACTATCATGACCTAAAGAGACCACCTCTACATCTTGAATGTTGAATATTAATAGCTACTCTCCCTTGAAACAATTGGCGCACAGAAAAAATGAGCGGTATTCAAAATATTCACAAACATTCCAGAATGACACCCGAGGTTTGGTCCAATTTTTTCAATGTCATTCTGGAATGACACCCGTGGTTAAGGGGTTAAAAGATTAACATGAGAAAATTATGCCAGTCACGAGGAGTTATGGAAAGAGTGTTGCGTAGTCGTAATGCCTTTCTGCCATTGAGCTGCGTAAAAATAGCTGCAAAAAGACGAAAATCAGGACCAAGTTAAGAGGGAAAGAGTATAGTCATGAAAAAGGGAAAATGATCGATAGTTACGAGACGAGTCTCAGTCCCGATACGTTCCGATGCAAAAAACGAGCCACCACTGAATTCCGCACAAGCCATGTTGCTTCTGTCCCTTTGAAGGCTATGGTAAGACATGAAAGTTACAGATTTTGGTTCAAGGGGTGAAACAAGGATAAAAAATATAGAGGGAGAACTCGAGAGAGAGGACAGCGAGTCAGAATACCAGACCAGTTGCAGGTATGTGTCGGTGGGTCGGGACATGTTGTGGTGGATGGAAAAATGAAAGGTTGGGAGATTGTGAGCGATAGGAAATGGGATACTGAGAGAGAGAGAGAGAGAGAGAGATTTAATGAGATAAATTAGAAACTTAAACCCGTATTCTCCTCGGGTATGGACGCTCCTTAGGACCTCTTCCTTGGCGATTTAATTATAGATTTTGGCTGGTTAATATTATCCTTTTGTGCGATATTTATGCAGAGTATGACAATGGTAAAAGGATTTATATAACACAGAATAGGACAGCAAAGTGTAATAAGCAAAATAAATCGCTTAAGAAAAGGTGTTAGGGACCGAAGAGAATACCGGCCCTTCCCCCACTTTAATATTTGCTTCCTGCTCACTTCACCACCGGCTATTAATCACACACACTTAATAACAACTTAAGCAATTTATTCCCGTGACCTAATTAGTCACTCTTAATATATAGTGAGGGGAAGGAAGAGGAGAAGGGAGGATGCATTCGCGGTAGAAGAGTGGCCGAAACAGGTCCAAAGACGTTAAAGTTGTCCTCAGATGTTGGAAAGACGAATATCATCATCATCAAGATCATGCTTTACTTCCTCCTCTTCCTCTTCTTCATCATCGTCGTTTTCGTCTTCATGGTCCTAGCCATCATCATCATCATCATCATCATCATTATTGTTCTGGTGTCAACATCTTTTTCCATATGAAGTTGTAGTATCACACATTTTACATAATAATTTTTAAAGCTGTTTAGTCATAATTAACAGTGTGTAATGAAGTGTGAATGATGAACAACCAAATATCATTTCGCTGTTAGCTGTGGTATAGAGAAGACGGTGGATGGCAGACCATAAGGCCACCCTGTTTCAATTATAAAAGAAGGTTAGGAGAAGTGAAAAGATATCTGAATAAGTGTGTAAGTGTAAAGTCCTGGGGAACCATTTATTATGTTGGTATATGTGAATGTACTTAATACCATTTTATAGAGGTGTATAATGTGCTAGTAGAGTTGTCATTTATCTCTACTTTTTGCATAAGCCCAGAGTATATGTAATGCTCGGCACCTCACTTTTTAGCTGACCTAAGCACCGCGCCCTTGTCCGGCTCGGTGACTGTACAGAGTCAGAGAGGCCGTTTTACAGTTATAAAGGGAGGTGGTGTCGCTCCTACATATCTCTCGGGTCGCATTTATATTATTCTGTACCCAATAAAGAGAGATTTAACCTGCTCATTTCTGTCACCTTACGCTACCACTTAATAACAGACCAGCTTCCACCTTCTCGTGGCAGAGGACCTTTGGTGGGAAGTGTCGGGCAGTGACGGCGAGTGGCTGACGTGTACTACAGACAGTGTCGTCGATCCAACACGGTGGTCTAGTTATACTATACAGCAGAACACTTAATATGTAGTCAACTGCTACTCCATACGGCTACATTATTGGTGGCCAGCAGTGCGACGATACTTTATTGGTGCTAGCGGTGGTACGATATTTAGTGCTAGCCGTGTACCGATACATTATCATCATCATCATTATCGTCATCATCATCATCATTATCGTCATCATCATCACCATCACCTTTCCTGATCCCTAAAAGACTGTTGAAAAAAGCATATAAATGCCTCATGATCCAGTACAACGAAATCACAAACCATAGGTCCCTAACCTTACCTTGGCTCACATTTCTCTTGTTTAGCAGCCCATTTCACGTAGCTCATTGCCAGAATAAGACAATACTCCTACTCTGCATCATTTCCATTGCATTTACTCTTGAATAGCATGACATTCTAGCGTAAATCAGCTGCTACAACTCAGCATTCAAGATGGAGATGTGGAAATTTGAGGCCAAGTTAAAGTAAAAGGAGTATAAATAGGTATCGACTCGTGGCACTTCCCTTTGAGATGGGGGAAGGGGGAGGACGTAGGGTCTTAGAATGCCGGTCCCCTGTAATGAGGTTTTAAGTGGCTGGAAGTGGCATGAAGTGGCATCTGGCTCCACCTCGACTTTAAGAGGTATGGAAGGAAGAACGAAGGGCTTGGTGGGGAGGAAAGAGAGAGAGAGAGAGAGAGAGAGAGAGAGAGACAGACAGACAGAGAGAGAGAGAGAGAGAGAGAGAGAGAGAGAGAGAGAGACAGACAGACAGACAGACAGACAGACAGAGACAGAGACAGAGACAGAGGCTGGGGGAGGGAGGAATAAGTAAGGTAATAAGACTGATCGAGAAGGGAGGGATTATGGAAGAAGAGGAAGCGGATGATGGGAGGATAGATGATGAAAGAGAGGAGAGGAGAAGAAGAGGAGGAAGAGCAAGGGTAGTAGTGACGGTGATGGAATTTGATAATAGGAAAGAGAAGGAAAAGGAGAGGGGGGAGAGGGGGGAAAGGAGACGGGAAAGGAAAGACAGAGAGGAAGAGAAGGGGCGCTGGTGAGGAAGATAGGGGTGGTGATGACCGTGATGAAGACAGAGCAAAAGAGCATAAAGAAAAGAGGATGCCTGCAGTAAGTCGGTTGGTTAATACATGGCAACTCCTATCAGAGAGTATGAAGAAGGATACGGGAACTAGAAAGCATTCAAAGAGCGTGTACCTCCGCCAATGTCATTGCCGTTATAAAGGATCCTGATCCGGATCCACGGATAAATGATCCGGATCTGCATCCGGATCCCCCATAAAAAAAAAATAATCAAATCTTTCTTGGTCCATGGCCCACCTTTCCACAAAATTTCTTTGAAATTCATTGAGGGCTTTTGGAGATGTTGTGTGGGATACTCCGGATCCGGATCCGGATCCGCCCACAAATTTAATATGTCATCATCATCATCATCATCATCAGCCATAGCTAGTCCACTGCTGAACAAAGGCCTCCCCCAACATTTTCTGCGAATTCCTTGACTGAGCCAATCTTTGCCACATTTTCCCTGCAAATTTCTCTATCTCATCTCTCCATCTCCTGCCTGGCCTTTTTCTTATACGCTTACAATCTCTTGCTGTCCAGTCTGTCAGCCTCTTGCTCGATCGAATATCCCTTATTCTTGCTATATGGCCTGCCCACCCTCCATTTCTGTTCTTTAATAAATTCTATAATATCTTTGACTTTAGTCTGCTCTCTCACCCAAATTGATCTTTTCCTGTCTCTTCAAGCTAATCCCAACATTGACCTTTCCAGTGCTCTCTGAGAACGAATTAATTTATTTTCCATTGATTTTGTCAGTTTCCAGGTCTCACAGCCATACGTCATAGCTGGAATTATACATTCATTATATACTTTTCGTTCCATAAAAACTGGCAAGCTACTTTTCATAATGTCTCTATGTTTACCGAAAGCTTTCCATCAAATTGTAATGCGTCTTTTTATTTAGCTATCATTATCTTTTGCTAATTTTAGTATTTGTCCCAAGTAGTTGTGCTCCTCAACTTCTTCAAGAATTTCATTGCTTATTCGGATGACGCTCTTTGGTGTTTGTGGATTAAACATTACCCTGTAATTTAGTTTTACTCTGATTCAACTTCAGTCCTACTGTCATACTTTCCCTTTTCAGGTAATTTAACATTTCTTGCAATGCCTCCGCTGTTTCTGAGAGCAGGACAATGTCATCTGCAAATCTTAAATGGTTTAGCATTTCTCCATCTATGTTCACTCCTTTGTTTTCCCAGTCTAGCTTTCTGAAAACGCTTTCTAGGCATACTGTAAATAATTTTGGTGAAACTGTATCTCCCTGACGCACGCCCTTCTCAGTCTTAAATTTTTCTGAGTCCTTATGTAGTTTAACTGTAACAGTTCCCTCTCTCTCTCTCTCTCTCTCTCTCTCTCTCTCTCTCTCTATATATATATATATATATATATATATATATATATATATATATATATATATATATATATATATATATATATATATATGTTTTCGAGCAGTTTTACAATGTTCTCATTCACTCCTTGTTCTCATAGTGAATTAATAATCGCTACGTGCTCCACTGAATCAAAAGCCTTTTCGTAATCAACAAAACCTAAGCACAGTGGTTTATTATATTCAGTAGTATTCTCAATTAGCTGATTCATTGTATGCAGATGATCGGTGGTTGAATACCCGCTTCGGACTCCTCCCTGTTCGTAAGGACTTTAGTGAAGAGTTTGTAAATGACTGATAATAAGCTAATGGGTCGATAGTTACTAAGATATTTTGAGTCACCTTTTTTGTAGAGTAAAATAACTATTGCATTACACCATGTTTTGGGAATTTTCTTCTGTTTTATACAGTGGGTAAATAAGTGAGCAAGCCTATTTTGTACTTCTACTCCTGCATCCAATAGTAAATCTGTTACAATTCCATCCTCTCTCGGAGCCTTCCCTCTTTTCATATTTTTAAGAGAAATATTTACTTCATCTGGTGTTACCCCAGGTATTTCACTTGTGTCAGCTGAAAAGTTAGCTATTGGTACTACTTTCTTTGATGCATACGGTTCTTTGTAAAACTTCAATTTTCTTCACCATCTTCTCTCGGCATTTAATGATTTTACCGTTTTTTTTTCTTTCAGTCATGTCATTTGTTGCTTTCCAAGTGCCATTTTACTTCGGACCTGTTTCAGACTTTTTCCATTTTTGATGATTTCTTTGATCTGATTCGTTTCTCTTTCTTTTTTCTTCTCTTTGTCTTTTGTTGATAAGCTTATTTAATTCCGCTCGTTCTATTTCGCCTTTCTTTGTTTCTACTTTCCTTTCCTTTCGTTTTTTCATAAGCTCGAGTGTCTTTTCTGAATATTTTTTGGCTTTGGTTGTATTAGGTTTTCCTACTACCTCCGCTGATTCTCTTAGCACTTTTGTTAGTCTGTCATTCAGCTCATCAGTGTTACATTCAGCATTACTTAGAGCCTGAAATCTGTTCCTTATTTCCAACTGAAAGGCTGCTTTGTTTTCGTTTACTTTTATTGGGCATATCTTTTTATCTTTAATTATCTTTCTCTCACTTCTGAAATTTAATATATATATATATATATATATATATATATATATATATATATATATATATATATATTTCCATGGCCCACCCTTCCACATAATTTATATTTCCATGGCCCACCCTTCCACATAATTTCATCAAAATCAATTCATTACTTTTGAGTAAAGTTGCTAACTGACAGACATACATACTGTAGAAACAAACCAACGCCGGCAAAAACATAACCTCCTTGGCGTAGGTAATAATACAAGAATCATGTGAAAATTTCTCTCCCTAACCCACCAAACACTTTAGTCGAAACTGTCAGAAAAATAATACGTTAGAAAGAAAGGAAGGCACTTAAAGATAAAGATGAGAGACAGATAAAGAGAATTAGTTGGAAGGGAGAGAAGGAGGGATAGAATAGAAGTGGAGATCTGTAAAAGCAGAGGAAGCTAAAAGTTAGACGAGTCAGGATGATGAAGATAGCTGGGAAAAGTAACACGAAAAGAAGAATGAAGACTGGGCCAGGAAGAGGTATGATGAAAGTGAGAGAAGAGAGGGAGAGACAGGGGAGTGGAGATGGGGTGAGGAGACCAGGAGATGAAGTTGATAGATAAGTAACAAAGCTGAAGAATGGGGAAAAAAAAAAAAGGCAGAGGAGAAAGTCAGGAAAGAAGAGAGAGAGAGAGAGAGAGAGAGAGAGGAGATGGGGTTGGAGGAACTGGAGATGAAGCAAAAGTGACAGATTAGATAAACATGAAAGTTAGGATATGTCAAAATGAGAGAATGAAGACGAAGACGGGAAACTGGAGTGACTGTTAAGTTAATGGAAAAAGAGGGAAGCAGCAGCAAGGATGATAAGTGGAGATGGGAATAGAGGAGAGGAAGATAAAGCGAGGAGAGGGACAAATTAATTACTAAGGAATGAAGGCTGGAACAAAGAGCGTAAGTGAGAAGGAGATGGTCAAAAAAAAAAAAAAAAGTAAAGAAAGCAGAGGACACTGTACTGGTCAATAGAAGTACTGGTGGAACCAGCAAAATCCCACTTACAAATAATAATAATAAAACACCAGTACATTTATATTAAGGAAAAGTAAGAGAATATATGAAATATTTGAGGAATAATTATGAGTAATACACTCTATAATAAATAATAAATGGACCTAACTTAAAGGGGTGTCCACACTATGACTTAAAGAAGGGTATAAGATGTACTTGGTAGCGCTGACCCTTCATATATTCCAGGAAGGAGAATAGGGTAATCCAGGAGGATGACGAAACACCCTGAGTGTAGAGATTGGTCATTTATTTATATGCTGCTTCTCCATACATGCTAGATGATAAGAGGGAGAATGGACTTGTCCCAGGCCTGGGCAATACTTGAATACTGTGTAAGAAAACAGACAATGGCCATGCTGGACCCAGTGTCAGAAGTAAAATACTCTGCCAAAACTTGAATAAAGTCCACTCCCAGACTTCTATCCAAAACTTGCTCCAAGACTTGTTCCAAAACTTGTTCCCCTGAAAGTGTTAGAACAAGCAAAGTAATAAGATAAAAGTATTATACTTTTGTGAAAAAATAAAACTTTTCATAGGAATATTCCAAGAAATTAGAAAATGCAGCCACCCTTTGACCATTTTAAAATCTAGGTGCCACGATGATACTGCATAGGATAAGGATTCGTCACCTTATTCTATAATTATAACACACATTTTAGCATCACGGTGGCGTACGTGTCTACTTAGCCTTACCCCCGGGAGTCGTAAATGCTGAAACAAGCAGATTTCTGTTTCTCCTCACCCGCACAGAGAGAGCTGCTCAGTACTCCTCTCATATCTAACAGTTCCTAGAGCAGATTTCACTTCCAAAGCATTACTAGCATAGGCACAATACAATCAAAATACCTTTTAGGGGAACAGAAGTCGGTACACTAAATCATCATGGGGATAGGAGAAAGAAAAGCTCCAGGCAGGACGCTGCGCTGCTGCCCGCTCAGAAAGCAAAACAGAGAAGAGTCTTGAATGATAATCTTCCCTTTTAGGGATCCTTCTTATAAATGAACTTTTTAATTGTTTATGATATTCTCTTTTAGAAATGTGGATAAATATCACAAAATATATAGGAACTCACTGGTAAAATATTAGTCTCAAGTGTCAACGTTCAACTGAAAAAAATAAATACTGGATCGATGTGGATAACACACAACACTATCGTAAAAATGTATAAAAACATGGGATATTACAGTGCAAGGTGTAAAAATATTAATGTCATTAATTTCCAACCAGTCCACCTGACCATCCTCCCAAAAATTTTTTTTTTTGGTTGTACGATGACACTGGATTGTTATAATTGAAAATGTGAAGAGAATCACAACTGAGGTATTCAGACAAAACCTGTGAAGATGACCATCGGGACATCGAGGCTGACGCAGAACATGCTTTCATGACAGATGTATGGCAAATGATAAGCCAAAAACAAACCTTAATTTAAACACTGAGGGATGAAATGTTAGAGTTAATAAGTGTATCACAGAACCCCGCACCTTCAGCCCCTGGTCCTAACCATATTAATACTAATCCATTCCTCCCCTCAGTTACATCAACTTCCTCTGTTCCACATCAGCCTCCACAACCAGGTACTTTCATGCCCAAACGGTCTGCTATTAGACCTAGCGACATTCCAGTAGTACATTTACCAGATTTAGATGGGATCGAAACCGAAAGTACCCTGGAAGAGCTGTATGGACTAGTTGAGTCATGTGTGACATCTGATGAGGAAAGATTGGAGGGTACTCAGACTCGAGTTGACAAGCCATTACATGCCATGATTTATAGTCTCATTAAGCAGGGAAAAATCTCTACATAGCATGATTTCAAGGCAGTTTTGAGTGCTAAGTTTTGTGGTACTCCTAATATTATAGAAGCTTGGCAAATTATTGAGGAAATCACCTATGATATAGAAGAAAGTCCCAGAACCTTTGTGAACAGATTAAATTGTAAAGTGGCGGTTCTAGAGACCAAATTCCCCAAAGAGTCCATCCCTGATGAGGAGAAATTAACAAACAGAAAATTATTCCAGGGACTTCCTGAAGTTGCCCAGCGTAAGCTTGGTGATTTCTTTGACACTGTCTCCCTTACTGAGTTTCTTAAACTGGTTGAGGATGAGAGGAGACTTGTGCTACTAACTAACAGAGACATTAAATGGGTGAGTGGAAGGAAAGCTATGGCTCCTGTGACCCCATCAAAGCCATCCGAAGCAAGGCCCCCCAAGTACAGACATGTTTGATAAAATCGAGCGAGCCCTTAACAACCTGACTCAACGGATGAAACCCTTAAACCTCCATCCAGACTGATGGAAGAAGTGTAGGATTGGCATGACCTATGGATGTATGATTGTATTGAAAGTATTTGTTAAGGAAGATCATTGTCCTAAGGTGTAAAATAGTTTTCTTGCATGAGGCACGCTGACCTGTGATAGTAATAGTTACACAAAATACACCCATATATACTCATCTCCATACTCATTTAACTTAAGTACTTAATTTTTCTCAGGAATCATTGGCTGTAATGAACACTTTGGACCTTAATGCCATTGTGAAGGTGCTATTTTCTTTGGTGCCATGTGATTTTACAGGTAATGATATACCTTTGATTTTTAATGAGAATTGTTCTCAAGTTTGTATTGTATTTAGGTGATGGCTTATTCACTTGTGATTTTCATAAGTCTGTTTTCTTAATTGATAATCTGTAGGAGACAGGTTACACTTACAGGCTGCCAGTCTTTTTCCTTCTGGCCCGTTGGGACGTCGACTGACTTTGAATAATCTTCATTAAAGGAATTGTCTAGTTCCACTAGGAAACTTTTGTGCAAATGGTAGTATGTTAATGGAGAGTATGAACAGTGAGTGAAATTGTATAAGGTTTCCTAGTTGAGGCTCAATTCAGTCTTCTGAGCATGCACTAATTGCCTCGTCTGGCAGTTTACTTTGGGAAAGAATACAGGCACTCTAGGAAAACAAGACTATGACATCCACAACGCGGGCTTTTATACACCCCATTACTCCCCTCTTTTCTCCCCTTGGTGATTAATTTGGTGAGTTTCAAACACACAAGGTAGCATAAGCATCGGAGGCCACCATGGGGAGGCTGCAGACCACACCGAAACAGCCCATCCCCGGGATGAGGGCAGGGACGCTGTCAGCTAACCAAGGACCAACATCAAATTGCCAACCAAGCCCCGCCTCACATCCCACACTGCTGCCACCCAATGTAACAACTGAAATGAATAAATAGCCTACTGAATCGATGTGGATAACACACAACACTATTGTAAAAATGTATAAAAACATGGGATATTACAGTGGAAGGTATAAAAATATTAATGACATTATTTTCCAACCAGTACAACAGCAGTAAGTGACGTCGTGAAGAGATGTAGACCGATGATAGTAGATGAGGTGGGGAAGATCTCCAAGTAAGAACGATTAATAAGACGAGGAAGAAGAGGGGAGAAAGTAGGAGAGAGAATCATGTGAGGAACTAGGGAGAGAAAGATTGATGAGATGATAATAGATTAGCTAAGGGGAAGGGACGAAGCACGAATAAGTAATTGAAGATAAAGAGGAGAGGTGGAGAAGCAAGAGAAGGAAATGGATATGGAAAGAGGGAAACGTAGAAGGTGATGGAAAATAAGACAGTAGAGAAGGAAAAGCAGGAAGTGACAGAGTTAGGGAAGAAAAGGGGAGGTAGGATTGGATAATTTCAGACAGGGAAAGAGATACTTATGAAAAACGGGAACAATACACAATGATGGTGTAGATGGGGGCGATGTGTGTAAAGGGAAGAGATTTAAAGGATAGGTTTAAATGGGACACATCAATATCAGGCATGGAAAGATTGGTGACTGTATGTGGGGAAGATGGAAAGAAAAGGTGAGACAGAAATGCTTATGGGACAAAAGAAGGTAAAGTTGGAGAGGATGAGGATGGAAATGGGTGTGATGATGGGAAGAAAAGGTGAGATAAAGGAGCGACTGGGGGCAAAAGAAGGTGTGGAAGATGAAGATGGGAATGGATGTGAAGATGGTATGAAAAGGTAAGACAGGAAATGTGATTATGGGACAGAGGAAGGTGAAGGCAGATGGGATGGAGATGTGCGTTTTCCGGCCAAAATATAATCACTTCTTCCTATGTTGGTTTTCAGTCATTATTTCAACTTTGGTATAAGTCCACTCACCAGATTTTCCAAGATCTTGCAGGACAGAAAGACAAAGAAACCGAGACAAACGCATACCATCCCAGCGCAAGACGTGCAGGTGCAATAGTCACCCATTAGTATGAATGAATTAACTAAATAATTATAAAAATAAGTACAATGAGGGCTATATGAACGTCAAGGAAATTGAAGGCCTTATGGAGATGTAAGACTGAACAAAGTCGAGAGAAACTGAAGAAAGGACAGGAGGAGGGTGAAGTGGACGACCATAAAGGGTGTAAGAGAAGCTAAGATCAGCCTACAACTTGGTAGAATATATTGAGAGAAGAAAATTTAACAAATAATGACCATACATGCACATCTCATGGCAGAAGAAAAGGGAAAAAACAGAAGAGATATTATCAAAGCCAAAAAGTATGACGTCTAAAAATAGGCAAACAGAGGTGATAGAACGAAATAAAAAATTTATGGGTAAGAGGAAGCCTAAAGGAAATGCAAAATCAGGAATGAAGTACAGAGAAACTGGTGGAAGGAGTGGAAGAAGGTGAAGGGGACGGCCATCAGAGGAGAGAGAGAGAGGCTAAGGAGGCATCAGCCCACTCTCCTCGCTACTCACACCTCGCGACCTAATTACTTAACCCAACTTTCTCAGGCTTCTTCTTCTCCGACTACTCTCCTCTCCTCTTTCCTCTTATCTCGAGTTCTACGCGTCTGTGTGTCTGTCTGTCTGTCTCTCTCTCTCTCTCTCTCCTCCTTCTCCCCCTCCTTCTCTTCCTCCTCCTCCCCCTTCCCTCTCCTTTCGCTTTCCCTCCCAGTCTCACCTCCTCTCTCCTTCTCTTCCTCCCCTTTCCGTCTCTATCCTCATCCCCTCCCTCCTATTCTTCCCCTCCTCCCTTTCATGCATCTGGAGCTTCACAGATCCTAGGGGGATGGTGGAGGAGGAGAAGGGAAAGGGGGAGAGGGAGGAGGTGGGGGAGGGGATGGCCGAGTCTTTAGTTGGCAGTTCTGGTTTTCCGTCAGACTGGAAGAGTTTTTAAGATTTTCGTCAACTGCTCTAGATTATTCTTTTCCTCATGAGCTTTTGAGTGTGTGTGTGTGTGTGTGTGTGTGTGTGTGTGTGTGTGTGTGTGTGTGTGTGTGTGTGTGTGTGCCTCCCTATCCCCCAAAGTAAGATGGTGGAGTGCAGGAGTAGAGCACCTTCAGCCTGCAGTCCACGGGGTTCATATGAGTTGGAGGGAAAAGCAACAACATATGTGATTTTACTGACTGATGTTTCTAATCCATATGACGTAGACTTTCCAGCTTCTTATTTTATTCCTGGATTAATCTCCTTAGTTCAGGCAACAAGCCTTCCAACCTTCAAACACACAATGGTTCAGACAAGGAGACAACTTGAAGGTTTGTGTGTGTGTGTGTGTGTGTGTGTGTGTGTGTGTGTGTGAGAGAGAGAGAGAGAAGGGGGGGGGAGGAGGGGAATACTATCAAATTAAAGTACCTCAGGGCTCAATACTGGGCCAATACTCTATACAAGTGGCTCAGATGCAGCAGACGAGACGGAAATTAGTAATACAGACACAACCGACAATGATATAACTGCAGAGAGTGATGGCTGGCGTTGCAAAATCATTTATACAAAATCTGGAAGTTTAGGATCTCTCTGCAACTGGATTTCACCCTTGCAACATATTAATTTGAAGAATCCTTATAAACTCCAGGTATGCAAAAGGTAATTAAAATATAAAGGTGATGCATGTTCAGGTAAATAAGTCTTGCTATTATTTTAGGTTGCTTGAAAAATCATATCGTTCATTATTATAACAAAAATATACCAATTTCGTTAAAAGTTTTTCCTATCTGGTTTGGAGAATGAGAGAGAAATTTTTAGTGTGTTAACTTTATCTTTTACTTCTGCAGAGTATCATTTTCTATTATTATCAAGGATAGGCTAAACCACCCTGATAAGACCACAGAGTTGGTATAGATTGTGCAGCAATTTAACTTTCTCTCTCTCTCTCTCTCTCTCTCTCTCTCTCTCTCTCTCTCTCTCTCTCTCTCTCTCTCTCTCTCTCTCTCTTCACCCACTCCACCATCCCCCCCACCATCCTCTCCAACACTACCATACTTATTGCGCTGTAAGTTGCGAGAGTCAAGGCGGAGGCTAATTGAAAGTTGAGTTTATAGAGGATATTCGATGTCGGCTACACTGGGACGTGGGTGCCGCTCTTAACAGTCTTTTATTGCAGCCTGTATAATGGCAATTCCAGTTTCTGTTTTAGCTCCTGGCTCACATTACGATCAAGGGCTCCGTTCTCCATCGCTTACAGGAAATTTCGTTAACTCACGTCTCCTCCTGTTCTCCTCTTCCTTCGTGATTTATTTTGTTTAATGCCTGTTAGTACTGCCTATTACTATTACTCTTTAATGGCGATACTTCTCCGTGATATCGCACCCGACTTGCAATACGATAATAGGCTCCCTTCTCCACTGATTGTAGATTTTGTAAGAGCCCTCATTACCCCTTCTTTAGTGGTTTATTTTGTGTATTATAAATTACTATTACTGTCTATCACTATTGCCATCTATTACTGTTACCATTATCCTCTTGTATGATGCTGGTGTAAATTATATTGGCATTTAAACGATATTAATAAAGAATATATTATTTCACTTGTTCCATATTAATATTTCCTGGCATGTTATTAATGCAGATATAGTCGGTTTAAAATTTTTGAATAACATGGAAGAGAATATTGTATTTTACCCATAACACACACACACACACACACACACACACACACACACACACACACACACACACCGCTCGCTGGTGCAGTGGTAACGTTCTCGCTTGCCAACTGGTGGACGGGAGTTCGCGCCTCGCTCAGGTTGCGAAAAAGTTTCACTGATGAAGTGGGTGGTTACTGTCCCCCTTGAGCAAGGGGATGGGTGTGTGTGTGTGTGTGTGTGTGTGTGTGTGTGTGTGTGTGTGTGTGTGAAGGTCACAGCCTTGCCCTTAGATCGGACTATATGAGCTCTCAGCTCCCTTCCGGGAGGATAAAAAGCTGACGATCACGACCATCAAGTGATAATGACCGACCCGGTGAATTACACACACACACACACACACACACACACACACACACACTATCCTTCTGTATGTTGATGCAAATTATGTAGGTATTAACTTCTTAACCTTGAGAGCGGACTTTGTACTTTAGGGGAATCTCTCTGAGTAAGGAGCTTAGAAACACCTGCCATTAACCCCTGCAGCCTGAATACCTTGAATCTAATTTTATCTAACATCAGAGACCGATTGCAGTGAAGGAATTACGTACATATAAATAATGTATCAAAATGTAACATGCAAAATACATCGCTATGGAAGAAATGCCATCCAACCTGCCATGCTATCGAGAATATGAGATTAACAGATTGTAGCCCCTCGTCAATGCTTTATATATATCCTCTTAATCCTGCCAATATATTCCAATGACCACTGTTATCATTAGACACCTGATATACCTCGCGCTTCTCACTGTAGGCGGTGTAATAATAATCGAGGGCCTCATCGTCCACTCATTACCCAGGCTGGTGCAGGCCTGGAGTAATTTTGGGATTGGCATTAATGATACTTTTACTGACATGGAGAAAGGAATCAGACCACATTTACTTTATTCGTTCGTCAGCCACTTTACCCCTTTATCTTGGTGACCTGTTTTTACTTTACGGAGAGTCAGAAAGGAATCAGAACGCATGTACTTTATTCGTTCGTTAACCACTTTGCTCCTTTTTCTTGGTGTGTGTGTTTTTTTTTTCTCTCTCTCTGCGGAGAGGGAGAAAGGAATCAGAACACATTTACTTTACTCACATTTGTTCTTTAACCATTATACTTCATTTATCTTGGTGACTATTTTTTTTTTTTCGTTCTTGATTTGATGATTTTATTTTGCATTTAGGCAGACTTTTTGACTGGGAAGGATTAGATATAGAATTCAATAATCTTTTCATTATGAGCGTGTTCTAAGTTAGCAAACTCGTTTTGTAGAAACAAAAATATAATAAATATTTGGTCTTCGGGGATGAAGGAGTTGGAATCCATCATCATCATCATCATCATCATCATCATCATCATCACCATCACCATCATCGTCATCATCATCGTTATAATAATAATAATAATAATAATTATTATTATTATTATTATTATTATTATTATTATTATTATTATTATTATTGTTACAGTATTATTATTATTATTATTATTATTATTATTATTGTTATTATTATTATCTTTATCATCCAGACCTCTTTTCCAACTTTAAGATCGGGTGAGGTAGGGTCCAGAGGCAAGAAAAAAAAAAAACTTTGCAAGGTGAACTTACAAAAACCTGCCCATTTAAACCAGCCACACACTCATTCACCTACAATTCAAGCCTTCGGAATCCTGACTTCAAACCACAGGCATTGACATCCACTCTTATGCAGCTCATCAGATAGAGTCAATCCCCGTACAGAGTAAAAAGTAGAACCGTGAAATCATTTATTTCTTACAAATATCGCATCCAAAAGAGAACTTGGAGCACGAAAAAAGCATTATGTCATCAGAATTATTCTCTTCAGATATCAAACAGAAACGCCAAGGTGAGAGGGGTCAAAATCGGACACTGGAGTAAAACCTTTTGATGGAGTGTAAAAATTAGAGAGCATGAGTGAATGGATGAGAGGAACTAGGGCGTGAAGTGAGAGTGAGCGAGGGAGGGAAAGAGGAAGAGAAGGGTAAGTTTTGGAGATGTGAGAACAGGGGAGGTCAGGGAGGAGGTGGGAGGAAGGGGATGATGGAGAGGAAGAAAAAGAGGACATGAAGGGGGGGAGTGGATGGATAGAAGAGGGAGAAAGAGGAGGGAGGGCAGATGATGAGAGGGAGATGAGAATGGAGGAGGCCAGGGAGGAAATGAGAGGAAGAAAGAGAATAGAAAAAAGAGGTGGAGGAGAATGGAGAGAGTGAAATGACAGGAGGGTGAAGGGAAAGGATTTGGGAGCGGGAGGGGGTTGAGTGAGGGAGAGGAGTGAGAATGGGAGAGACTAAGGAAGAAGTGAAAGGAAGGGATGGCGGAAGGGGAAAATAAAAGAAAAAGAGGAAGTTAAGGAGATGTAATGGAGGAAAAAGAGAGTGGGAGGAAACGAGAGTGGAAGTGAGAGACGCTGGGTTAGGAGGGGCAGGAGAGAATAGAAGAGGGTGAAGGAGGGGAGGAGGGGGTGCAGGAGGAGGGGAATTTCAGGGGGAGGTAAGGAAAAACGCAGCAGAGGAAGTGGGAGGAGGAGGAGGAGGAGGAGAAGAAGAAGGAGAGGAAAAGGGATGGCGACAAGGAAGGAGGTCAAGGAGGAAAGAAAAAAGAGGGAGTGAATGTGAGAGAACGAGGGTGTTGGTGAAGAGAGTTGGGGTTAGGGATATGGAAAGAGGACGAAGGGAGAGTAGTGGGGCTGGGAGAAGGAAGGAAAAGAGAGAGAAGGGAGAGGGGAAAAGGATATAAGAGAGTGAAAAGTGGGAGGTAATTGTAAAGGAGGTAAAGGAGTAAAAAAAAAATGTTTGGCAAAAGAAAGGGAAAGGCAAATACATGAGGGGATAGGAGAGGGAGGAGAAAAACGAAGGAAGATGGGAAGGAAGAGATGATGAGGAGAGTAAAGTGAGAAGGAAGAGAGGAAGAAAGGAAGGATGGGAGGGCAGGAGGAAAGAAAACACACGGTGGCTAGGTCGATTTGGAACTGGCCTTACGTTTGGAGGTTGGTTTGTAATGGGTTTGAGCTCCATAGATTGAGCATTAACAACCCATCTCCTGTCCTTCAAAATCAGACAGCCTAAGCTTCGTATACCAATACTTTCTATAACTGGTTTGGTCTCATGTGACAGAGCTGAGCCACTCGTAAAACTTGCATACCAAGTCATGTTATAGAGAAGGAATAAGTCTTCTTGGTTACTAGTCAAATCAACACACCAATCTGACTACACCTGGTACTCAACTGGGCTGGCAGGTGTTAGGGATCATCGTCAGGGTAGAAATAATACACGATACTACTATTTCTTGTTTCACAGTCTGTGGCATGTCTGTTCAAGTCTGCCCCAAACCCACAGTGACTTTACCATGAGAGAGAGAGAGAGAGAGAGAGAGAGAGAGAGAGAGAGAGAGAGAGAGAGAGAGAGAGGAGGGGGGGGGAGCACGAACAAGAGCAGGAGAAAAAAGTTGGTGCGGGTGAAGGATTACTGAGGAGGGGAACAAGGGAAGCACGACATACGGAGAGAGAGAGAGAGAGAGAGAGAGAGAGAGAATGGGAAGCCAAGGGAATTTTTGAAAGAGGGTAAGATAGAGAACAAAGGGATTTTATTTTCATAGGAGAGGGAAGGGAGAATCATAACTTAGAACAGACGGGAGGTTGTCAGGTGAAAAAAGTGTTATTATTGCTCTGTTGTCTCACCCTCATCTGAAATGTTAACCCGGTCGACTGCAGACTTAAATTATCTTTTCTGAGTCCATCATCCACCTTTGGGGGTACGGGGAGGGAACTTGGGGCGTTTTTGTGTAACCGGGTAGTGAAGCCACCCAGCTGTATCGGTGCCACCACGTGAAGGCGTCCCTCTCCACACCAGAGACAATTGTAAAAGAAGTAAACAGAGTCGAGATGGAAGGAAGGAAAAGATGTAGAAGGAAGTCAAGATGTAAAGCGGAAGTAGAAGATGCAGAAGGAAGTCAAAATGTGAAACAGGGAATAAAAGGCGAAGACCAAAAGTGTGAAAGAAGATATTGAAAATGAATAAATGGAGAAAGACAAAGATGTTAAGAGAAGAAGACAAAGATGAAAAGAACGCGAAAAAGGATTAAATCACTCATGCAAAAGAGAGAGAAAAGAGAGAATTAAAGCAATTAAATAAATGGAGGAAGGAAAAGGGTGAATGAAATAGGGGAGGAGAGGACAGAGGAAGACAAATGTGTAAGATGAGGAAATGAATAATGTAAAAGAGCGATAAAAATGGAGATTGTAAAGGATGTGAGAGGAGTTAGTCAAAGACGCAAAATGTAGGAGTTGGAGATTTAATAACAAGAAGTGAAAGATGCAAAAGGAAGAAATCAAAGCTACAGTACAACAGAAGGGAAAGGGGACGAGGGTGAAGGACTGTGTGAGAGGCGAAGGAATGACTAAGGAAAAGGTGAGGGGAAAGGAGAGAGAGGAGACAGTGGGGATGAAGGGGAGATAGGAAGTAGAGAGGAGAGAGGGGAGTGGACTATTCGATCTGGTGAAAAGAGTGGAGGGAAGAGCAAAAAAATAAGGGAGTCAGAAAAGAGAGAGGGAGGAGGAGAGGGGAGGGATAAAGGCACAGAGAAGGAGAGGCAGAGGATGAATGGGATACGGACAGCAAGTAAGGAATGAGCCTTGGGGTGAGGAATGGATGAAGGGCAGGAAGGATTACAGGGAAAAAAGGAACAGGGAAGTAGTAAGGCCCCAGTCACACTGCAGGTACGACTTATCGCAAACCACCCGCGACCTGCAAGTCGTGGGTGGTTTTGGTAAGGTTTACGACCGGTCTTCATATGTCTCGGTCGAGCCGCAGGCCACCATGGCGACCAAAAAATCGTCGCGAGGTTTTTCGTGCTGCACGAAAAACCTCCCCGGGACCATCGATGTCGTGGCACGGAAGCCGCCCGGTGGACGGCTGGACTGCGTCTGGCCGGCTTACGGACTGCGACTAGTCGGCAACACCTGATTTTTAAACGGTGGTTGTCATCCGGACGGAGGCCGGTCGCCGCTCGTCTGTGCAGTGGCCGTCTGCACTCCGTCAAGGCGATTACTGGACTACGGCGGCCGCCGTCCACAAGCCTCCTGTCCGGGGTGGTGGTTGAAGTCTGGCCGCCGTCCAGCCGGCGATTGGTCGAGCGACAGGTGGTGGGCTGGACCGATACCAGCCGCCGGCCAGTCCGCGGCCGATGTCGGTCTAGTGGCAGGCTAGAGGTCGCGGTCTAAACTGCGACAGTATGCGGACTGGCCGCCGTTTGTCGGCGGCCTGCCGACGGCGGGCCGGCCACCCGTCGGTGTCTTGACCTGTGTGTACCTGGCCATGGTCGCCGTTCGGCCGCCCACTGGACGGACACTGGACTACCACCGGTAGTCAACCGGTGGCACGGCTGCTCGGACACCTCCGTGGTCGGGGACTGGTTTCGCGATTTTCAGGTTTGCGACAGGTCGTACCTGCTGTGTGACTGGGGCAAAAGAAGAAAAGAGCCAGGGAACACAGTAGGGGATGAAGAGTGTGAAGGTGGCTGGGGCAACGAGAGGAGAACTGGGATTGGAGAGAGGAGTTTGGGAAGAGGGCAAAAAGAGGAAAATGAAGGACGGAGAAGAGATTGAAAAGAGCGGATAAAATGAATAAAAGTGAGGAGGAGAAGGGGAGAGAGAAGGGAAGGGGAGAGAAAATGGGAGAAGGAAAAATAACACGTGACATCATGGACTGGCCCTCAACACTTCCACAAAATCTTTTATAATTCGGATAAAAAAAAGCCCCACTTATCTCACTGCTAAAACTATGGTATTTTCACAGTAGTTCCTGCGGTGGGATATCTCAAGGTTGATATCAGAGTTTAACCACATTTATTAGACGGGTTGAGGGGCAGCCCATGACGAAACGTTCCATATTTTTTTCCAGAACAATAGGTTAATGGATAAGGTCGTAGAGCAAAGCCAATTTCGACCTTGCCCTATAACCTTGACCTCTGACCTCTTGTTCTTGAAAGGCTACCACTTTAGAACACCCTCAGTCTTTCACACAAAATTTGGTTAAAATCAGATAAAAACTGTTCGAGGTATCTCCAGTCGGAAGTATTCTCATGTAGTGCGACTGTGAGAATAGTTCCGGGGAGGAAGGAAAGGGATAAGGGCAGGGAGGGGAGAGGGAAGAGGGGAGGGGGGGGATAAAGAGGATTAGAGTCCTGTGAGGGGGGAGAGAGGCTGGGGAAGGGGCGAAATGAATCATGGATACTGAGGGGAGCAACCAAGATGTGAAAAAGTGAGAGAGAGAGAGAGAGAGAGAGAGAGAGAGAGAGAGAGTTGCTAAAGTTTGAGAGAGAGGAAAAAAAGGTTCCGTAAGTTTGTGAAAGAGAGTGGGGGAGTTGGTATTGTGTGGGAAGAAGGAAGAGGTTCAGGAAGAAAAAGGGAAGTTGGACAGGAAGAGGAAAGAGTTCAGTATAGGAGAGAGAGAGAGAGAGAGAGAGAGAGAGAGAGAGAGAGAGAGAGAGGTTAAACTCTTGTGGTTATGTTTTCTATGTTGTATTCCACCTAACGCCAAAATATTATTATTATTATTTTTTTTATATTTAGATGCCTGGGTGTGTTAAAAGCGATACCTGTCACACCATTTCATTTGGGGACCATTCTAGTGCTCTATTCTATTCAAAGCTAGACGATTTTTTTCAGTTGAAAGTCTAAAAGAATCTGAGAAAGTAATATTCGAGTACACAGGAAGTACAGATAAAAGAGGGCCTTTTTGCCCATGAGTAAGATATTTAAAAAAAATAATAAAAAAATGTAAGCAATCTGTGAGAGAAAACGACAGAACTACGCAAGGGTAATGTTGAAAATATAAAGAGATGCAGAGGACGAGAAAGGCTGCAAAAGAGAGGAAGGAAATGTCAGAGTAAGTGAGGAGGAAATTTAACTGGGATTGTGTAAGGGTTTGGTTGGAAAGAAATGAGTTGCAAACGAAGAGGAAAGAATGTGGTAGAGAAGGTTGATAGTAGAGGAGAAGCACGAGCAGGAAAGGAAACTGGATTGGATACAACGCTGGCTGTAAAGAAAGATGAGTAGTGAGAAGAGATAAGAAAATTAAAGGCAGAAGGAAATTGAGGGGAAATTACACTGAAGAGGGTCCAAGTTGGGTGAAACCTTATATATTTTAACAGTAAGACAAAGTTTCTGCATATAAACCTTCTAAATTAAGGTGAAGTAGTTAATGGGAAGACTGTGAAAATAAGTGTGTGTGTGTGTGTGTGTGTGTGTGTGTGTGTGTGTGTGTGTGTGTGTGTGTGCCTAGGCATGCATGTAAAAGGAAGGGACGGAGGGAAAATGTTTGGCGCATACGAGTGATGGTGGAGGGAGCTGAAAGGAAAGAGTGTGTTTTAATGGGCTGCTGAGAACAGGAGAGAGGAAGTGAGCAAATTGGGTGAAAGAAGAAAAAGGAAGGTAAAAACGATGCAACTGGGGAGGCATGGTAATTAAGGTTATTTCTTGGGTGTAGAAGAATGGTGATGATGAGAGATAAGGTTTGGATGATGATGATGATGATGATGATGATGATGATGATCATGATGATGGTGGTCACGGTGATGATAATGATAATGGTGGTGGTGATGATGGTGATGATAAGAGTAATAAGTGTGATGCGGAGGTGCAGGAGAGACATTACATAAAAAATATTATAGGGAGGGAAGAGGATATGGTAAATGTGAGATGAGAGGGGATGCCAGGGTCGGGAAAAGGAGTGAAAGGTGTGGAGAATGGACAATGGGAGATTAAATGTGGAGTACAGAGTGAAAGAAGGCGTTAGGGATTGAGAGAGGGGCAAATGAATGGGACGTGAATGAGGGAGGGGAAATGTTAGGGATGGGCGTGAGAGGGGTGAGAGAGGGGAAAAAAGAGGAGGGTGAGGACAAAAGTAAGAAGAGGATACGAAATGAGAGGAGTGAGAAAGGGGACCAGAAAGGGGGTGACTGAGGGTGGGGTAAGACAAGGTCTGGGATTGAGAGGGATAAGAGAGAGAGGAAAAGAGAGAGGAATAAGAACGGTTGATCACAAGGGCAAAAGAAGTGATTCGAGGGAAAGGAACTTGAGCCGAGGAAAGGAGTTGGGGAATGAAAGTTAAGGAATGAAGGGAGAAAGGAGAGGCGGCGAGAGAGGAGAGGCAAGAAGAGGAACTGGAGAGGAAGGTGGTGATGTCAGATAGGATTTCCGAGGGTGAGATTGAGTGAGGTAGTGAGAGATAAAGTGGAATGTATAAATCAGGGAGGAGCAGGAGGCGGATGAAGAGAAGGAGGTGGAGTGGGAGGAGGAAAAAGAGGAGATGGAAGAAAAGGAGGAGAAGGAAGATAGGAAAGGGAGAAGGCAGGGTGAGGAGGAGAAAAGGAAGATAAGCATGGGAAGACATAAATGTAAAAGATTGGGAATTGAACTTAATATGAAGGCAGAGAGATGTAACTGTAAACGATCGGACACAAGGGAGGGCAAGGGACCGTGGGAGGTGTGGTGTAACTCGAGGTGCAGGGAAGGGTGGGAAAACAGGCAAGTATACAAGACGGTGTAAAGGGACTGAAATTGAGGTCAAAGGGAAGTAAGGTACGAACAAGTAAGCATAAGATAATGGGGCAACGAAAAGTATGGTGTAGCGAGGGACACAAAGAGACGTGACTGTAAAGAGCGGGACAACAGATGGAGGTGAAGTGAAGGGAAGGAAGACAGGCAGGTGGGCCCGGCAAAACGTGAATATAAATGATGGGACAGAAGGACGAAAGGCAAGGGACAGGAGGAGAGATGCAGTGCAGGAGAGGAAGAGGGAGAGGGAGGGAGGGAAGAGGAAACAAATGTAAATGGTGGATCGACAGAAACAAGAAACAGAAGGGGAGACGGGATGCAGGGTAGGGGAAATGGAAGGGTGGGAGACAGGGAGATGTAAATGTAAAGGATGAGGCAGTAGTTGGGAAGGCAATGAAGAAGAGAGGCGATGGAGTACAGGGGAAGAACAGCAGCAGGGAGGGAGACAGAGAGATACAACAGTTTGGGAAAAAGATGCAATGAAGAGGATAGATGGGTAGATGAGATGTAGGGGATGGTGAGAGGTACGGAAGGCAGAGAAGCAGGCAGGGAGAGAGGCAGAAAAGCAGGCAGAGAGAGATGCAGGGAGACGTAAAAGGTTGGACGACAGACGGGAAGGCAAGGGGACCGTGAGAGGAAAATTTACGTGGGCAGCGAGGGGTCCGAGAGATGGAGATGTGTAGAAGCTGGAATTGGGACGGGACGAACCATTACGCTATATTTGTTGTTCATTCCTTCGCTATGTCAGTCTTTTTTTTTTTTTTTTTTGTTAAGCTACTTCTGAACGCTTTTATTTAACTTAAGGTGAAACCCTAAAAGGAGGAATTAAAAACTACCTCTATTAATATGTTCAGCACAGTGATGATATATATATATATATATATATATATATATATATATATATATATATATATATATATATTCATTCTTGCCTTAGTCAGACACATTTTTAATACTTAGGAAGACTTTTCTGCGTTGAAGCTCTTAATTTTATTTTTATTTGAGTTTTTTTTTCCTGTTTTAAGCATCAGACAACGCGCTCTTGATTTAATTACCCTTCTTGTTATGAGACCGTTGTACGAGAGCTTATTATGAGAGCTTTTTGTGCATAACCCAGAATTATATTACAAAGCTTGGTTTTACATCCAATTCATACCAAACCCCAGTAAATACCACAAACCTAAAGTCATATTAAATGCAAGTATTAGAGAAGCATACAAACTTCCAAAAGGCATTACGCGGAACAGTGCATGTTCAGCGTAGGCATGATGGGATTAAATTCTCTTCCGCCTTTATTGAGGTTGCAATAATATACTGACACTTAACTTTAAAAACCGTGAAACAGAGTGTGTATAGTTGTGCTTATCAGAATTTAAAAAAAAAAAAAAACATTAAAAGTGTAGAGGTCAATGGAAAAGAATGCAAATATATAAAGTATAAAAATTCGAACGTGTGAAGTGCAAAGTTCGAATGTAAAAGTGTGTATATTTTATTGGTGTCACTTGAACACGACACAGCCCCGACAGAATATTGCAGGTGTCACTCGAGTCCAGAGATCAACCTGGCAGTGTCGGATATTGCAGGGCTGGTGGTTCCTGGGTGCCGGAGGAAGAGAAGGAAGAAGGAGAAAAAGAAGGTGAAGATGAGTATGAAGAATAAGGGGAAGCAAAAGAAGAAGGATAGGGAGAAGGAAGTAAAAAAGAGTATGAATGGGAGGCAAAAGAAGAAGATGAGGAATGAAGAAGATAAGGAATAGGAGGAAGAACGAGAGGAACAAAAGGAGGAACATAAGGAAGTGGAAGAGGACGTAAAGAAGTAGAGGAGGATGAACGTGAAGAGACAAAATAAGGAGGTGGAGACTAGAGATGAAGGGAAAAAAAGGTGAAAAAAGACATGAAGAGGAATATCGTGGATGATGAGGGAAAAAAAAGGAAGCTGGCCAAGAAGAATAATGAAATGTAGGAAGAGGACATACTGAGGAGAGAGAAAAGGAAGAAAACACACTGGACTTAAAGTATATGGAGGAAGAATATTTAAAGAAGAGGAAGACAGAGTGGATAAACGTAAGAAGGAACAAAGGAGAGGACAAATTAGATGAACATGATGCGGAAGAAGAAAGAGGACGAGGAAAGCAGAAGAAAACCTAACAGTGGAAAACAGAACCATCAGGAAGAAGGAGGAGGAAGAGGGTGATCTGGAGGACGAAATGGACGTGAATAAGAATAAGACGGAAAAACGAAAGACACTAAAGGAAGACAAGGCCCGGGAAGAAGAATGAGAAAGAGGAAGATGAGGAGGAACAACTGACGTGAATAAGAATAAGAGCAAGGCAAAGGCATTGAGTTTTCACTTTTAAATAAGTATGTGGAGTCCCCTGTTTTTCCTGCTTAAGATTCTGCCAAGGGACCCAGAGCGAAGGCAGTCTGGGGAACTTTATAGGACGTCTCTTTTCTCTTTTTCTTATTCGCTCACTCGCTCGTGTGCACACATATATACGCGCACGCACAACGACTCACATACATACACACACAGACACATACGCATGAGCTAGCGTATACACAGACACAGGTGCACACACATATAAAAACATGCAGATAGATAGATAGATGAATTAGATACAACTACATATAACTGTGTATAGAGATGCATATAGATATAGACAGAGAGGGAGATACAGACAGACAGACAGACAGGTAATAGATAAGCATACATAATAATAATATATGTAACGTTAAAAATAAATAGTTAAGGAGAAGATACTAGAAAACCTCCCTAGCCTACCAATATACGATCCTCGTGGTTCTGTCTACTCTTCTTGGTTGCGTGTGGTGGTGGTGGTGGTGGATCGGGTGTATGTTGGTGGAGGTGGATCAGGTGTGTGGTGGTGGTGGAGATAAGGTGTGTGGTGATGGAGGATAAGGTTTGTGGTGGTGGTGGGAGATAGGGTGTGTGGTTGTGGTGGTGGAGAGGAATAAGGTGTGTGGTGGTGGTGGGGGAGGGGAATAAGGTGTGTGGTGGCGGTGGAGATCAGGTGTATGATGGTGGTGGTGGTGGTGATGAATCAGGTGTGTGGTGGTGGGGGATCATGTGTGGAAGCGAATCAGATGTGTGGTGGTGGTGGTAGATAAAATGTGTGGTCTGATGCTCGTGTTATAGCATGTTAAATCTTACAACCCTGGACAAGCCCCTAAATACAAGAGTGAACAAAACACTAAACAAATGACTGACGTGTAGCCTGATTCTGATCTTTAACTTATACAGTGAAGGGATTAGAAGAATAGCGCTGTCATTTCACTGAGGGCGTTAGAATAGCACTTACACTGGCCCCTCAAAAAATGCGTTTTAGAAGGTTAATACCTTTACATACATACTGAAAAATGTGTTGTTGTCCTTGCAGATAAACGATACTTTTACTGCACTACATGACCTTAAGCACAACGTTTCCCAGAGTGCTGGGTCTTGTTAAGGGTAAAAGGTGAATATTAAAAAGTCTGAACTCACCTGGTGAAGCGGCTCCCCTGGCCTGGCGACACAGCAGCAGCAGGGGCAGCAGAAGAAGCAGGTGTAGCAGCATAGTGATGGGCACATCGCTAGGCTACCTCAGACGCAGGGGGCAAGATGGGGCAAGGGAGGTCACGAGGTCAGGTCATCCTCCCTGGGGTCATCGTGGGGACATCAGCCTGGATAAAGATTAGTGTTGATTATGAGTGCGAGATTTATAAACACAGGAGAGATGTGAAGGGAGAATATTGCTGATTATGAATGCCAAATTTATAAGCAAAAAAAAGGTTAAAATTGGTGCTGAAAATTGGTGCGAAATCTATATACACGAGAGATGTGAAAAGAAGATTACTGTTAAGTGTAAAATTTACGTAGCCTACACAGAGAGAGTGTGTCGGCGCGTGTAAAAAGACGAGTTGTGTTTGGTGATTATCTGTGCAAAATTTATAGACGCAAGAAAGGTTGTGTTGGTGCCTAACAGAGAGAGAGAGAGAGAGAGAGAGAGAGACGGAGGAGGAGGAGGAGGGGAAGGAAGAAAGAATGAAGAAGAAACTGATTGTTGCCTCGCCCGCCTTTTATACAGTGGTTACAGCGCCCCAGTGGAAGTAATAGTCCTGTATAGGTTTGCTCCCCAAGGGGTGACTTTAGGTTTAACGACCATGAAATACCTCCAAGGGAAGTAAGCTGGTAAATTACTCTTAAATATACTGTGTTACTGTATCCTAGCCAAAGGTCCACACACCTCGAAAGGGTAATATGAGACTGAGCGTTATTGGCCATCAGATTAGTAGTAGCTGTTGTGTAAGTTGCACTCTCAGGCTCATAATCGTGAACCAAATGAACTGCAAGCCGAAGCTGTACTTTTTCAACTGTCCACCATCCTTCATTCGAGGGATAAGAAGGGGTTTGAGCGAAGTTTATATAACCAGGCAGCTCCACCACCCGATTATATTGGCGTCCCCACATGAAGGTGTCATTCTCCAACACCGACCATTAGATTAGAATCCGGAATCACAAACTTTATCAACAATTTCCCCTGTTAATTCCGATTACTTTCTGTAGTAAGAACACGATACATATGAAGGTTGTGCAGGCTTCTGGCCTCGTTCTTCCTGCAAAAGTAACCATGGCCACGACGGGGAACTGACAGTAAGTTTGGGATTCCGTGCTCAGAATACCAGAGGGAACAAACTGCGAGTGAAAAAAGTTTGATCTTGACCTTCAGCGAATGCAGTAAACGGAATACGAAATTAGCTTGTCATATCACATTTGCTTTTAGTGTAAGATTGCTGGAATATCAGTGAAATTGGCTCATTCTTTTCAATTACGTACTTTTTTTAAATTGAATTCTTGCTATCGTCAACGCATTTAATTTACCTCATGGCAAACTTTTCGAGATATGGCCTTCGTGCATATGTACACTCACTCACAAACACACACACACACACACACACACACACACACACACACACACACACACACACACACACACACACACACACACACACACACACACACACGCCAGTCAGAGAAAATTTTTAGCGTAAATACAATCTTTTAATATTGAGTAAAAAAAAAAAAAGTCATCTCAGTACAAGAATTAATCCCACACCTGAGTTTCTAGGAAGTCACGGGTGTATATTGGAGCCTTAGTCCCTGAACCACAATGACATAAGTTTAGTTTATGCGTGTTATTTCCACACTTTTGTTTTTTTTTAGCTCTTTATATTTTTTAGATTTGTAGGAGACAGCACACAGGGCAAAGGTTGGACATTATCTCCTGTAACCCTTTCAGGTCCGTGACATCCTTTTAAATCTTTATCTCTCACTATAGTTCTTTCACCTTAATTTCCCCCATGTTATTGTCATTATGTAGCTTATTTCACGTACCAGAGTAGCTAAATAGATAATGCTATGGCCTTATATCCTCTCCATAGCTCTCCGTCGCAACTAGCATCAGAATTTAGGATGAATCTATTCATACAACTCAGTTCTGAAGGTTGAGAAGGAAGGTCATGTCAGATTCAAAAGAATATACCACACACTTTAATTTAGGTACAGAGACCCCCTGCAAGCAAGTATAACCCTGTATAATGCAATGATATACCATTTCCTATTCTGTGCAAGATTCAAGTTTTATAAAATAGAAAGAGGTGTGGGAAAATTTCATACAAAAATCTCACTTCAAACCTTATACATCAAATAAAGTCAGACTAACCTTGTACAGAATATAATACAGGGTCCCCATTTTGCATTCCCAGGCTTTATCAAACAAGGACAGTCGTGAAAAAATATCATACAAGAATCACACTTCAAACAGTAGCCTGTCAGAGTAACCTTGTATATCAAATAAAAAAACTCCGAACATTTTCAGTACCATATCGGGGAAGGTCACCGTCTGACCTGGTGCAACAAAAAGTGTCAACGCCATCCACTACCGATATCCTCGCCTGCAAACTTCGCTCTTTATTGACTTCACGAGCGGCATAACCTTTTACGACGGGGAGAGGTGCGTGCGTGTATGTTCGTGTGTGTGTTCATTACCTCACAGATCCATATCCGTGGCTTTGTGATCATTTGTTTGTTTAATGTCTATCTATCTATCTGTCTCTCTGTCTGTCCATTTCTCTCTCTCTCCCTCTGTCTGCTTGTCCACAGTCAGACGCCTTAATCCCGTAAGGGGAGGCCACAAACGAGTCACTAAGTCACCCTGTCCTCCGCCGTAGATCTGCACTTTCTTCGCCTCACACACCCTTCACGCATATTCGACTACCTTCCCACTCCATTCCGCCATCCCACCTTCAGTATCCCCCTTCCCTCCCCTCTCCCCCACACTTCACACTTCTAGTCAGTCTTTTGTGCTCCAGTCTTTCCACACCGTCTTTGAAACCAGGTGAACATTTAAGAAAGACGTAGAAGCTGAAGGTTTAGACTGGGTCCTTATTCTCATTCAGGTGGCTAATGTGGTTTCGTTAAGGACCGCTCCTCCCCTGGAATCTGTTTTAGAATATAATGATATCTTCCTCTTTAATCAATAAATGGATGGGTGCCGAGGGAATGCTTAATTTTTATGAGGCAGTGAACACGGAACGCATCCGTCAGTTATGTGTGTGTGTGTGTGTGTGTGTGTGTGTGTGTGTGTGTGTGTGTGTGTGTGCGCGTGTGTGTGTGTGTTCATCACCTCACAGATGCACACTGACTTCCGAGGTCATTAATTCCATCACATAATCTCAGAATTGAAATATTAAAATATATCAGAAATATACATGTTCAGGCTAGCTGGAAGGGTTCGTGATCTTCCTAATTTAGTATAGAACCCCGTAAGTGTAAATGAATTAATGATCACGACAGCACGCTCATGAATTTGGCAAGGGTGCACATGTAATTCGAGTCCTGTGGAAAATATTGCACGCAAAAATGGACGGCGTGAATTCAATCAAGCACCTCCTGCAATCGCTGTCAATACACTGGCTCCATTTCCTTAGTCTGAGTACACACACACACACACACACACACACACACACACACACACACACACACACACACACACACACACACACACACACACACACACACACACACACACACACACACACACACACACACACACACACACACACACACACTCACCCACACTCACATCTACCCACCCACATCGTTCACCCACCCCCTGACACGAACACCGACATCCACTCCCCAGTCACACCCACATACACCCACATCACCCACTCACTCACGTACACCGACACCGACATCCACCTCAATCACACCCACATCCACCCACACCCACCCACTCACTCACATCCAGATGTACCCACCGCCAACTTCACAGACAGTGCACCCTTGTCAACCTGTCTCTTATCGTAACGACCCGAGTTCAATACATTGCTCGGTGCTTCGGAAATCTCCTCTTATTGAACTTAAGTCAAAAATATCCACATGCCGAGGGAAGCCCAGCTCGGACACACGCCTTCCTTTGATCACCCTTCATATTTCCTTCTCTTCCCCGGCCATTTCTCGCCGTGAAGTTCCCGAATGTAGAGAGTGATGGCGGCGAGGAATGGGGTTCGGAGCATTGTCGTTCCGAAGCAAGGACTCGTTTTACGGATCGGAAGAAAATGAGAATTGTTGGCCCGTAATGGTGTTGCTCTCGTAACCTTTACCCTGAAGAGAGCGAGACGTTACTCCAAGGGTCGTATTTTAAGTTAACAGATAATACGTGGAGGTGTGCGGTACGTAGGAGGACTACTGGGCCCTGAAAGCAGGCTGTCAAGCCTATGCCCAGAGTCGGTCACATAAAAAAAAAAAAAAAAAAAAAAGTAACACCTTTTCTTTATTGATTTTGTCAACATATATCACGCTGAGGGCGAGAAATCACTCTGTGGATTGTAATTTGAGTGAATATTACGTAAAGCCTCTCTCGTAGCGGTTTATTCTTGACGTTTCTAGGACAGGGATGAGGAAGATCACTGTGAAAGACGCATTATTTCAGTGATTTTGGATTTTCGTCGCACCTCTTGCTTAGCCATTTATTCTACACCTCACAGTTTAGTATCCTCTTGTATGTTATTGATGCAAACTCTGTCGATATTGAAACGATATAAGAGACACCCAAGAAAATGCAGAGGGATAATATGTAAAATAAATCGTTCAGGAAAGAGTGCTACGAAGCCTCCTAATGCACACTGAATACGCACCTTAGGCTGAACAGATTCGCCTCACAAAACTTCTCATAAAATAAACAGCGTCCGCGGGTTTCATGGCTTAGTGTTCATGTTGCTTACGAGCATCATATACTTTCCCTCGTCTACATTAATGTTAGGTTTAGCCTACTATATAATTTTAAATTTAAAGAAAAGTCAGCAAATTACGAATAATAATAGCAGAAAAATAAATCAGTTATGCATTTCATTTAAAAATCAGTCCAGTAAAACACTGAAAATAAAAAGATGAAGATGCCAATACTGTCAAAGAAAAGAAAGAAAAATAATTGCATGTACTTTGTCATTTTATTATTATAACTAGAATAATAAACTTGGTATATAACTCAATGCAATAAGTCATTCACAGTCCACATAAATCACCCACAAGCCAGCATCGCCAGGCAGAGGATAAGGAAGAGAGGGTGTGCGAGAGATGGAGGATGTGAGAGAGAGATTAAATTTGAATGAAGGTATGAGAGAGCGGAGGCTACGGAGAGAGTATGGGAGTGAGGTTATGAGAGAGTGTGTGAGTGACAGACGTAAATTGAGAGAGAGGGTGTGTCAGAGGGGTTATGAGAAAGAGTGTGTGTGACAGAGAGTGACAGAGACAGGAAATTAGAGAGGGTGTGATAGAGAAAGGTGTGGCACAATGATTGTGGGAGACAGCGTGTTAGAAAGAGGCTGTGAGTAAAAGAGAGCAACAGAGAGAGTGAGAGACGTATTACGCCAGGGACACTGTATGAATGAGAAGATACATACAAAAGAGATGTGATAGGTGAAGGGGGAAAGTGTGTGTGTGTGTGTGTGTGTGAGAGAGAGAGAGAGAGAGAGAGAGAGAGAGAGAGAACGAAACAGATACACTGACCACAAAAACCTCACTGTCCCAAGGGAGTGGTCCGTCTTGAATACTATAGTAGGACTCGCGCACGTTTGCGGCTGTGGTGTGGCTCGCAACTGTGTACAATGGTGCCATGT
>NC_137027.1:30458723-30533723 GCF_032717465.1 Coenobita brevimanus
AAAGCGTCTATAAGGGAAATTCTAACCATAAATCTTATTAATGGTACTGACAGACGATTTTATTCATCATATCAGAGACCTTGTAGCTGGAGGGGCTAATGGAGCTTGTTTTCATATCTTTAAGTACCTGGCCTTTTGTAAACTGAAAGAAATCAGCCGTAAATAACTAGAATAATAAAAAGTAGCTTCGTATTCAAGGGATTAAATGGGAGAAAATGTGAAAGGAAATGGGAAGAGATGCAATCCTGTTGGTGGGGGGAATAGGAGCGATGGTTTCCTCCAAGATTTTCACGTGAGGCGAATTATGTTCCCCCGAGATGATGAAGAGACATCGTAAAGTTAGTCTGTAGAATTATGACTGACGGAGTGAAATTTAGAGGAAGCGAATCGTCCTTACTCAGGTGGTTCGTTTAAAGTCATATTCGTCTCTGGGTAGATATACAGATAGGTAGACAGACAAATGGATAGATGGAGAGACAGAGAGATAGTTGGACAGACAAACAGATAGATGGGTATAAGCAATCAATAATTACACACTCACAGCAGCCATCGAACTATGATTGAAAGGAAAGGCTGAAGAACATCGGTAATTTTTTATCGTTCCAACTAAAAATGGAAAATGTAAATTAATACTAATACTTATACTAATACTAATAAAAAGTACAGATGAAATTAGCAGAGGATTAGAAAGGGAGAAGCAGAGATTAAAATGCAGAAGTTTAATCTGGAAAAAAAAAAAAAAAAAAAAGAGCCCAAAGGAGTGAATATTGTGCAGTCAAAATTACAAATGAAAGAAGAGATAGAGTTAAAAGTAAAAAAAAGAATAAATAAATAATAATAATGATAATAATTAATAATAATAAATAAAGGGGAAAGTAGTGAAGGAGTTACAGTAAAAAAATAAAGACGAAAATAGTAAAGGATTTAAAGAGTAAAGAAACGAAAACAAATACATACGAAAATCCAGCTTTATCCTCAACCCCAGGCCACCACCACTACGGCACGTCTCACCGCCGTCTAACATTACGGTCCTCCCAGCCTGAGAGTAACTGTACTACCTTGTGCTAACTTTGGGGAAATCTGGTACTCCTGCGGCCACACGTAACGCGTTTCCCACTCTCGCTACAACAGACGAGTGGATTACGTACAATGATGGGAATGCTACTAATAAAAAGTAGCGGCGCTCCCATTCCCGTTACTAGCTCGAAAAAGTAGTGGCGTTATTGGTTTCGCCACTTGATACGAAATGTAGCAGCGCTCCCGCTCCCGCTACTTTGGATAAGAAAAAGGTAGACGAAGGAAAGGTTAACAAAAATCTGTGATATAGCAATACACTATATACTGTTTTCGATAATATCAGTCAGTCTGAGTGGTTATGTTGTGTACCAGTAATGTCAGTATACACTTATAATGAAAAGAAAAAAAATCATATACATGTCGGTGTCACTTTAGTGAAGCTTAGAGCCGAAGGTACAGGATAAAGCTATTTACTGTATAATGTAACAAATGTTCTTTTACATTGTTACCTAGTATACCTACTGGAAGTAACATACGTATATAAAAGGCAAAAAAAATGTGGCCTACCATTGATACATATTATACAGATTTTTTCAGTGATACCTATTTAAGATATGTAAGAAAACGAAAGTAAAAGTGAACTGGGGCTTTCTTTTAAAGGCTATTTATACAATAACAATGTTTTTTTTTTCCATCATTTTAAACTGAAAGTAACATACTTACGAAATAATAACGTAGTGAGTAAGAATTAGTCTGAAAGAGGACTGGAGGAGAGAGCGGGAGTTAGAGACGGGGATAGTTAGAGGCGTGTGTGTGTGTGTGTGTGTGTGTGTGTGTGTGTGTGTGTGTTACCTATATCTAGCTGACATCCTTATTTATCTTTACTTAATTTAAATAATCGATGATTAACTAGCAAATTCCTGTCTAATTATTACACATTACTAATAAATAATAATTAATAAACTACTGATGTAATGTAGAACAAACATCATTAATTGACAGAATTGACGAAAGTATTATTCTTCGTCATTAATAAATACAACCAAACCGTCGGCATATCTGTATGTACTCACCGATTCGTCGTGTGAGTAGAGAGTAGCTCGGTAACACGTGAGTACAGCCAAAAAAGTAGCGGCGCTCTCAGTTCCGCTACTGGATAAAAAAAGTAATGGTGTTACCACCAGCGCTATAAAATAGTAGCGGCGCTATTCCCAGCTTTGATTACGTAGGAGTAGAGAGCGTCCGTAGAAGAGGTAGATTGTGTACAAGTATTTTTTAAAAGTTTATAAGAGTATTATTCAATGTGGCTTTGTAGATCTCGTAACACCTCTTCCTTAGCGATTCATTTTGCACATAACACTTTAATATCATCTCATATGTTATTGATGTAAAGTATTTCCATACTAAAATAACATAACGTAAAAGAGAGTGATTAGGTGGATTATAAGAAATGAAAAATAAATCACACACACACACACACACACACACACACACACACACACACACACACACACACACACACACACACACAGTCTCTCTTCGGCGCCACTCTTTCATATTATCCTGTAAACCTGCTTTCAGTAAAATGAATACCACGTTATTGACGAAAAAATTTGACAGCTTGCGAGATGAGTAAATGAATATGAGACTTACTATCCCTAATCACAATATTTTACGTTCTTCCCTTAAAACCTTATTTTAACCTCAAATGGTGATGATGACGACGACGACGACGACGACGATGATGATGATGATGATGATGATGATGATAAGGAGGAGGACGAAAAGGGTTATGATAATAATGATGTCGTTGGGTATACTGATAGTGATGATGCAGATAGCGGATTTACTGAACTACCGAATAACTGACTGTGTTCCTAACTACAAGCAGATGCAGTTATTTTCAGCCGATCCCACTCACTCCCAACCCCCCCTCACGTTAATGGACCCCACGAAAAAGGAAAACAAGTCAGTATTATCGAGGCCTTGGGAGGGAGAGGACCGTGGCAGAGAAAGGGGAAAATAGAGACGCGATAGAGGGAGAGAAGAACAATGGTACAGAAGAAAGAAGGGAGAAAAATGAGGAACAGAAATGACAAAAATCGTGAGAGAGAGAGAGAGAGAGAGAGAGAGAGAGAGAGAGAGAGAGAGAGAGAGAGAGACGTGGCGTAGATGAAAGAGGGAGAGGAACTGTGAGATACAGAGGAAGAAAACAACCGTGAGATATAAAGGGAGAAGAGATCAGTGGGATACAGAAGAGGAAGGAAGAGAGGAATGGTACTCACAGGGAGAGGAAAAAAGGAAAAATTTGGTTTAGAAAAGGAAGGAAGGGCCATCTCTCTCTCTCTCTCTCTCAGAGAGTGTGAACCTTTACCCACACACATTTCCATCCACATCTCTCCCCTTTAAGGCATCCTGTGAAAGAAATAATCCCTCACACATTTTCACATACAGTTTTGTTCGTTCATTAGCCCTCTTACGGTCGAGATAACTCTAGCATTTTATTCCAACAAATGCCACAAAATTTTATACAGCCCAGAGTGAGATGCAGAAGCCTGATAGAGCTGATTCTGCCACTATCAAAATTCATATGATGGGAGAACCCTAGAATTATCAGACTGAGACGTAGAACACATTGAAAATCAATTCTATAGCCTCTGATAATTATGGTCGTGACAGATCTAGTATTGCAACTAGCTAATGCCAGAAGATTTTACTCAGCTAAGAGTGAATCATAGGAGCATATTCTGGCTGTCAATGGACGATTTCCTTCAGGTGAGAAAACACAGCCAAAGGAGTTGACCCCTTCAGTACACTGCCCCCCCCCTTTGCATTTGTTTTTGCCATCTACGCATTATTTTCATCAGGTTAGGGAAGACTTCTCATATATGGAGGGTTATATCTGTCTCTCATAAACCCATTCAGTGCTACAATTCTTTCCTAAAAATAAACAATGCCTAATGTTTTCAAAGATAAGAGAAAAAAAGCTCATTATAGATAAGGAGTTATGTGATTGTTTGGAAGGAAGAGCCTCACACTCAGTTTTCCATTGTGATTAGTCTGTTCATTCAGCCTAATTATACAATGATGTTACTTATTTTTACTACCACCAAACTGTATCATTCTCAGGAAACTGCGTAAAAAAGATCGTCTGATGGTAGCAAGAACAAGAGCAAAATGCGAAGACAGAAAAGAATAAAACAGTAAAATGTGTAGACCTGAGAGAGCATAACAGTAAAATGTGTAAGCAGGAAAAGGACTTAATTTCAAAAACACTGAAAGTTTTATAACCTTAAGCCAAAATAATTATTCACATGACTACCCCTCTCCCAGCAACGCTCTAATATCAACGAAGAAAAAATATTAGTTTCCCTTAAAGAAAATATGGGGGAAAACACACACACACACACACACACACACACACACACACACACACACACACACACACACACACACACACACACACACACACACACACCAAATCCCAGGCACATTAGGACGATTGTGTTTGCGCCTCCTTAGTTTCAGAGTTTGCAAACTTCACAGTCAGTGTTTTTCCCTCCTGTAAACTGTATGGAAAAGAATGTAAGTTTTTAAACACACGTCAGAGTGTTGATATTATTAGCTGTCATCCCACTGAAGCATGTGATATATTTGTGTGTGTGTGTGTGTGTGTGTGTGTGTGTGTGTGTGTGTGTGTGTGTGTGTGTGTGTGTGTGTGTGTGTGTGTGTGTGTGTGTGTGTGTGTGTGTGTGCTTTTTGCTTCTTTCAAACGTTTTTATATACGGTAGCATAAGAAGGATCTATTGTAGGTTTAATTCAGTCTACATCACTCCCATCTTGATGAAGTAATCTTAGCTACTCTTAGGAAAAGGGTTTAAAGAGAGAAAAAATTAAATAAGCAAAAAAAAAAAAAAAAAAAAAGGTCACTGGACTGAAGGCATTACTCTGCATCTCTCCCTTTATAACTCTATATCTTTTAACCTCAATTATCCATCTTCATTTTTATTCAAGTGAGCATTATAAGAAGAATTAGTTGATCCATTTATATATTTTCATCTTTGTTAGCAGTGTCTTATCAGAAGGATTAAAGAGGGATCATCTTTCTTTATCATTACCAGGTGTACATTATCACAGGAATCAAAGACAGATCCAATATTATCCATCTACCTTTTAATCAGAAGTATTAATGGCGGATCCAGAGTGGGGTGAGAGGGTTTGAGCATCCTAGGTCCCCTCATTAACCCTCTTTTATAACCAATGGACGTGTGTCATTAACCAGCTAATTATGACTTCGTTTAGCATTACTTCGCAATTTATATGTGACTATGATATTTTCAGGAATTACCTGACTAGTAATGCAAATCTACCTTCCCTGCCTCCTTGAAAGATAGCATGATGACAAGAGGATAATATTATGAATCATTAAAAGATAATCAAACAGTATGTGCATTAAAGTTATTGCATTTCTCGTGACCTTATCTGAGAGAGAACAAAACCGCGTAAGGTATTTTGCCGTGATTTAAGGTTGGGTCCCTCGTGCCATACATCTCAGGGGTAGAGAGAGAGAGAGAGAGAGAGTGTGTGTGTGTGACCGAGAGAAGAAAGAAAAAAGCTTGAGAAACTCATTACACATCCTCAGCCTCATTCCACACCCTAAACTGTTGCAGGCTCTCGCTTCAGGCCCACACTTTTCTCCTCACCAGTCTCATTTTTTCCTCCCCTCATAGCTCTTCTTTCTCTTCTGGTTTCATTTTCCTACTTTTTAAAACTGTTTCTTCGTCCTCTCCCCGTTTTTTTTTTTTTTTTTTTTTTTTTTTTTTTGTTTCTTTTTCTTTTTCCACCATGCAACTTTCTTAGCTTCCTCCATTTTCCCTTTTTTCCCCTTTCCTCCCAACTCTTCCTTCTTTTTCTGATGCATTTTCTAGTATGTTTTATCCTTAGTACCTCCATCATGATCACTGACGTCTATATCATTATGATCAAGCTTCCTCCAGACGATTTTATTCAGCTTACGAAGGACCTTCAGTAATGAAGGGGTTAATGTTGGAAATATCTACCTGGGGTCTCCTTGATTTTGAAAAGCCCGCCTCGTAAGCTTAGTAAAATCGTTTGGATATTGCACAAATAAAGTAATAAAAGCGTTTTCATATTTAAGTAGGTTGGGGGTGTGAACTTTCTGACCACTACTTGGTGGCCAGAATAAAGATCCAAATAAGATGGAGAAATAGAAGAAGGGAAGGACGAGAAGAAAGAGTATTTGCAAGGAGAGTGGAAAGGTTAAAAGAGGATGGGAAAAAGGCAGAATATACGAGAGAAGTGGAGGAACGATTGGGCAAAAATGAATTGGAGCAGATGGGGGACGTGGAAGGTGTGTGCAGGATATGCACAGAAAAAATATGTGCAGCATGTGATGTGGTGATTGGGATGAAGAGAAGACGGAGGGGGGTGCAAGGAACAGCGTGGTGGAATGAAGAGGTGAGACAGGCTGTGGCACAAAAGAAGAAAACATACAGTGAATGGATGAGAAATAGGGACGTGAAAGAAGTTGAGAGGCGGAAGAGAGAGTTATATGTAGAAAGAGAGAGGTGAAAAGATTAGTAAAAGAGAGTAAGAAGAGAATGGATGAGGACTTTGTAAGGAATTTGAGTGTAAAGTGGAGGGACTGTAAGAAAATGTTATGGAAAGAGGTGAAGAGAATAAGACAGGGTGGAAATGAAGTTAGCAAGGGAGTGAAACATAAAAATGGTAGATTACTAATGGAGAAGGGAGAAAAAGTGAGCAGATGGAGAGAACACTTTAAGGAATTGCTGAACATAGAGGATGGAAGTAATGCGAGTATAAGTGGCTGGGGAATGGCTGGAAGAAGAAGGGAGGTGAGAGGACAGGAAGAAATCAGTAGGATAGGAATTGTGGAAGCAATGAAGAAAGTTAAATTGGGGAAAGCCCCAGGAATTGATGGAGTGTGTGGTGAAATGCTGAAGCATAGGGGAGAGATAGTAGATGAATGGATGTGGCAGATGTGCAGATTGGCCTGGGAGGAAGGTAGAGTCCCGGATGATTAGAAGTCAGGAATAATTATTCTCTTGTACAAAGGAAAAGGGGAAAAAGAAGTGTGTGGTAATCATAGGGGCATCTGTCTTCTTAGTATAATAGGAAAAGTGTATGGTAGGATACTTATTGACAGATTTAGAGAAAGAACAGAGGAATTAGTTGGAGAAGAACAGGGAGGCTTTAGGAAGGGAAGAGGTTGTGTAGATCAGATATTCATTCTTAGATCTTTAGTGGAAAAGTTTCTAGAGAAGGGAAAGAAGTTGTATGCGGCCTTCATGGATTTGGAGAAAGCATATGAGAGGGTGGATAGACAAGGACTGTGGAAAGTATTAAGAATATATGGAGTAGATGGGAAGTTGCTGAATGCTGTGAAGTGTATGTATGATGGTGCTAATGCTGCAGTGCGTGTGGATGGTGAACTGAGTGAATTTTTCTTTTTGAAGGTTGGGTTGAAACAGGGATGTGTCATGTCTCCATGGTTGTTCAATCTGTACATGGATGGGGTAATAAAAGAGGTACAAGGTAGGGTAGTGGATGTTGGAGTGGCCCTCGTGAGAGAGGATAGTGTTTGGAAACTCCCTGTACTGTTGTTTGCAGATGATACTGTGTTGTTGAGTGAAGACGAAGGAGAGCTGCAAGGCTTGGTGGATGAGTTTGGAAGAGTGTGTAAGAAACGGAATCTAAAGGTGAATGTAGGGAAGAGTAAAGTGATGGTCTTTGAGAGAGGTGAAGTCAGTGAATGTACAGCGAGGTTGGATGGTGATGAATTGGAAAATGTGAGTACGTTTAAGTACTTGGGTAGTGTGATGAGTAAGGATGGAGGTTTGGAGGGTGAAGTGCTTGAAAGGGTACAGCAGGGAAGAAAGGTTGCTGGTTCCTTGAAAGCAGTGATAAGAAACAGGGAAGTGAGCATGGAAGTGAAAAAGTTACTACATTACAGTATTGTGATACCAACTCTAACGTATGAAAGTGAAGCTTGGACGTTGTTGGAAGGGCACAAGTCAAGAGTGAGAGCAATGGAAATGAATTATTTAAGAGAAGCCTGTGGAGTCACATGGAGAGATAGGCTGACAAATGAGAATATAAAGGAGCGTTGTGGTGTGGATGTGGATGTGATAGGAAGTGTTAGGAGGAATACACTGATGTGGTTTGGCCACGTGGAGAGGATGGAGGGTGAAAGACTGACGAAGAGAGTGTATGTGAATGAGGTGGAGGGGGGGAGAGGGAGGGGGAGGCCGAGGATGAGATGGAGAGATGGGGTGGAGAGGTATATGAGAGAGGGGGGTGTGAGTTGGGAGCAGGGCAGTGAAATAGCGGGGGACAGGGTGACGTGGAGGCGATTTGTTTTTGGCCATCCCGAACGGGATTGAGGCGTCTGGCAATAGATAGTTTTCGTCCCGTTTTTCTCCCTTATCCTTTCCTCCTGCATCTTCCTCCAGTTCTTGTCAGGACCCAGTTGGCTCTTTTAATTTTTTTTCTGATTCTTCTCTCTGAATTTATTTTCTTTCTATATCATCTCTTTTTTTTATTCTGGGTTAATTTCCCTTTTATTTTTTTTCCCAAGACAAGCTCCCTCGTCTTCGCCCCCACCTTCCCTCTTAATTTCGTCATTCATTGCATTTCTCTCTCTCCACTTTATTTTCTTCCTTTTTACCTGTTTCTAATGAGTGCCCTGTTTTCATTTTCCATGATTTTATTGTTTTTGAAAGCCTGATGGTAAATGAATGGAGATTGATCTAGGTTTGCTCTACAGGCGAATGGTAGCTCTTGTTTATTTTTGCTTCCCCAACCCCATTGATAATAGTGGAGAATATGATGATGATGATGATGATGATGATGATGGATGTATTAAAGTTCTGCTTCTTTTCATACCCACTGCTCAATACTCGAAGTCCAGTGCATATTTTTCCTGTTGTTTTCTAATTTTTCTATTTCCCCATAAATCAGAATTCAATCTTTCCAAATTATAGGCTGTTATCCATAATACATAAGGAAGGCTAGATGTTGAAGATGAGGCCTATATTCCCTCGACGCTTTAATCTCTCTCTCTCTCTCTCTCTCTCTCTCAAACACACACACACACACACACACACACACACACACACACACACACACACACACACACACACACACACACACACACACTACCCCTCATACGCAGTTCCAATCTGTTTTCTATAATCCTGACTGACATTCACGGCAGCAAACTGATCTAGCAATTAAGGGCGTGGCAGCAAACAGAATGGATACAGTTAATACTCTTAATAATATTTCTGTGGCACGGGAGTATTTACAGATTAAATTCTGAACGTATGTACAGTTGCAGTCAATAATTCCTTTACATATCTGGGATCTATAAATTGTAGCAAATATGTAACCAAGCAACTCTGATTGTGGCTGGTTGATTCTCTATGTAAGGCTGAACTATGCCAAAAGTATCCTTGTATAAGCTAAGCTCTTTAAATGACAAGACAGTATATATTCATTGCTGGTTATGCTCTATACGAAAGGCTGGCTCTGTCAAAATTATCTATGTATATTCAATGAAATAAGGAACAAAGTAGTATAATCATAATGATGGCTGGTTAATCCTGTATACGTAAGGCTTAAAGTCTACCTATGCTGTCAGTGTCTATGCTAAAGAAAATAAGGAACCAATTAATACACATGTAATCAGTGGTGCCTAATGGTATATAATTACGACTGAGCCTGCCTAAGCTATCAGTGTACAAGCCACCTCCCTGCGCCAGAGTCAGACATCATTAGGCTCAGGGTCAGGGGCAATATTCAGCTAATGATGCTCGAAGGCGTGCAGATCGTTATATAGGAGTGTGGCTGAATATCAGGAGGAGGGTTGTGAGAGTGGATATTACTAGATACATAATTCGCATCTATCTACTGTATCTATCCATCTATCTATCCATATCAATATTTATCTATCTATTGTCAAACGCCTTAATTCCTCATGGGTTGGCTACAAACGATTCGCCTCCATGTTACCCTGTTCTCAAGTCTCTGGCTGTCCTCTCTTCAACCTTTTTTTTTTTTTTTTTAATGCGAGGAAGAAGGAACCAAAGGCCATGAGCCCGCAATAACAGTTCCCTCCAAGAGAAAAACAAAATACCAGAGAGAGTCAAATTCAAGATCTGATCATTTCGAGATGCCTGGACACACTGAGTTTGAAAGAGTGGAGATCATAGGCAGCAGGAAATACAGACAAAGGGAGACAGTTCTAGAGTTGACCTGTTGCATAAATGAAGGACTGGGAGTAACGATTAACTCTTGCATTAGAGAGTTGGACAGAAAAGGGATGAGAGTTTGCTGCTAGACGGGTGCTACGCGCCCGTCGTAGAGGTGGAGGAATGCATGCAAACAGTTCAGAGGAGCAGTGACCATTAAAGTAGCGATAGAAAAGAGATAAAGATGCAACAGTGCGGCGAAGAGACAGAGGCTGAAGGGAGTCAGTAAGAGGAGGAGAGTTAATGAGACAAATAGCCTTTGACTCCACCCTATTGAGAAGAGCTGTATGTGGGGAGCCTCCCCACACATGAGAGTTGTACTCCACACAGAGGCGGATAAAACCCCTGTATAGAGTCAACAATTGTGCAGAGGTAAAGAAACAACGGAGTCGGCTTAGCACACCTAATCTCTTAGGAGCAGATTTTACAAGAGATGTAATATGATCTTTCCAGGATAAGTCCCGAGTAAATGAAACCCCAAGCATGTTCAAGGATGATGCAGGATTAAGCTGAATATTATTAAACATTAATGGGTATACCTGTGGAAGACTTTGTCGGGTTGATAGGTGTAAGAACTGAGTCTTACATGCATTAAAAACAACAAGATTATTTTTACCCAAGTCAGAGATACGAGCCAAGTCAGACATTAGGTGTGCCATAGCCTCATCCCTTGTTTGTTGAAGTAACTGCTGAGATGGGCGTTGCGGGAACCGAATGGAAAGGTGAAGGTTGGAGTCATCAGTGTATGAGTGGATAGGGTTAGATGTACAGCTTAGAAGGTCATTGATGAATAAAAGGAAGAGTGTTGGTGATGGGACAGAGCCCTGAGGAACACCACTGTTGATAGATCTAGGAGAAGAACGATGGCCGTCTACAACAGCAACTACCAGAAAGGAAGCTAGCAATGAAGGCACAGATAGAAGGATAGAAACCGTAAGAGGGCAGTTTAGAAATTAAAGATTTATGCCAGACTCGATCAAAAGCCTTTGAGATGTCAAGTGCAATGGCAAAGCTTTCGCCAAAGTCCCGAGGGGAGGATGACCAGGAGTTTGAAAGGTAGGTGAGAAGGTCGCCAGTGGAGCGTCCCTGACGGAACCCGTACTGACGATCAGAAAGAAGGTTGTGATAGGAAAGATGCCTTAAAATTTTTCTATTGAGAATTGACTCGAAAACTTTTGAAATACAGGACGTTAAAGCAATTGGACGATAGTTAGAGGGTTGGGAATGGTCACCTTTCTTTGGAACTGGCTGAATGAGAGCAAATTTCCAGCAAAAAGGAAAGGTATAAGTTGACAGACAAAGACGAAAGAGTTTGCCTAGGCAGGGTGTAAGCACAGAAGCACAGTTCTTGAGAACAACAGGAGGGACCCCATCAGGCCCATAGCACTCCTACTCACTCATATACCTCTTCACTCCATCCCTCCCTCTCGTCCTCGGTTTCCTTCTCTCCTTCACACTCCACGTCATTCACATACACTCTCCTGGTTAGTCTCTCATCCTTTGTCCTCTCCACATGGCCATAACTACACACACAAAACATTTACAGCAGGTTACATGTATACAGTAGGTTATACACATATTTACCTGGATATATTAACCTTTTCATAATGGAAATCTCTTGTAATTTATTTTAGTTGACGCCATATGAATGTCTTTATCTGAGTGAATCATATGAACCCAAATGGTAATATTGGTATCATTAACTCTCTCATGGTCTCGCCAACTCTAGCCTTCTATTCCTGATCGCGCCAGATGTTTAATGTTTAAATTCAGGCTGGAGTGAATCAGAGGGCGTGAGTGTTAATGATGCAGCAGGTGTGCACGTCATTAGTTAGCAGTGTAGCTGAATTTCATGAGGCTTGGGGGATGAGAACTTATTTTTAAAGTAATCCCTGTGTATTCGGGGACGAAAGTTCGCCTAATATTTCAGCGTTTTTAATTCTCACTTTTCTCTGCTCGTATGTTGCGCCCGAGAAGGAAAGCGACGGATATGTCCAAAGTGTAAAGTAGACGCGGTGGTAATAGCGGATTTACTTTAGTATCAGACTGTATTTAAAACATAGTTACATACAAATACACATTCACTGTGTATGAGTATATATAAATGCACACACGTATAAACATGATGGAAGTATATTGCCTCATGCCTAAAGCTATGCGCATGACTATATCTATCTATCTATCTATCTATCTGTATCTATATATATTTATATTTGTTTTATTTATTTATTTATTTATTCTTGGCGAAGTGATAAAATCCGCCTGGATAAAAATATTCCAGCATCAATATTGTGTTCAGACAGCTTTACCTTGGCCTGCGATCTTGACGCTTGATGTTTTTTCTTCCAATAATCTTTCACGCCACTGAGGTTACCACAGACATTATTCCAGTTTTTCTGTTTTTATATTTTATTCTTCATATTTGTTATTTTTGTCAGATGTCTCCAAGGACAGATATATCCATGTATGCTTTCAGCCATCTCTTTGACCGCGTCTTCGCTAGCATTTTATCCTAACTGACGTCAAATGATTATTGGATATTCAGCTGCGAGTGACTCTGTCACAGTGAATCCGCTCATGATCGTTACAACTCTCGTATTCTATTTCAGGCAATTTTATTTACCAGAGAGTTATTAGAACCTACATTTATTAATGTTATGAATTTGTTTATTTCTTTTGGGCAAGGTAAACTGAGAGCAGGGGGGCACTGATGGCAGCGAGAATGTGAGGGGATGAAGAGGTAATTGGAGGCGAGGAGTTAAAGAGGGAGGAGGGAAATGGAATGGGGATAGGGGACGGTGGGTGATTTTAATTTGATTAATTTATTACGCCCGTAGGGACGGTGGGTGGTGATGAGGGCGGAGGAGAATGAGGTGGGAGGAAGGAAGAGGTTAAGGGAAGGAGGATCGACGGGGTGCGGGGGGTGGGAGAGGGGGAACGGGGTGGGGTGGAAATAATCCCGTTCTTAGCTGATGCTCTGGGCCACCAACTCCATTTGCATGTCAGTAAGCTCTAAAATCCGTCCATTTGTCTAGGGATTCGATGACTTACAGATGATAGACGGACGATAAACAGACAGACAGACAGACGGCAGATACTCAAACGATAGCTAGACAGTCGATACACAGACGATAGTAGGAGGACGATATATGGGGAGACGGACAGGTGGAATCACAGAAATTCCCAATGAGACAGTGGATCACCATGTAATCAGACACCCACCCATCCCACGTACCGTAAACTGTAGGGATATAAATCAACATAACTATAGAGTTACTATGGCCATAGAGTTTTGCAGTGTATGCCTTCGTTTATTAGTTACACATTCACTACTTTATCTTTGCCACATCAGCTTATAAAGATACAGTTTAAAATTATAATGTTACAGAAATTTGCATTATACATGACTCCCGAATTACACGCATTTGGAAATACTTTGTTAAGACAATACACCTATGGGCTTCACGTGGACCTGAATTATTGACTGAACTACATTATTCAGTAAAATCAAAGAAAGGATTAAAATATAAGTTGCATAGTTACTGAAAGAAATGAAGTTTTTGTCCAGGGCGTAGACGGCTGTTAAATATATCCAGTGTAACAGAACACTATGTACATACGGTATATATATATATATATATATATATAAATTATATATATATATATATATATATATAAATTATATATATCGCGTGGACTATATACGAACCAATGCGGCACACGGACGAAGAATGCGTGTTGGCCTTGTATTACAGCGAGGGTTGGCTGAAATATTACGAATGCCATCGGTCCCCTTCTGTGAGACTTTTTTTTTTTTTTTTTTTTCATTTCCGTGTGCACAATAAAAAAATTATAGTTGAATAAAATAAATGCATTACTACCCAGGTGATATATGGATTCACAGTATATGTGGCTTCTCTTCGCTTTATTTTCGTAATGCAAATATTTATGAATGTGCACTTGTATAATAATGTTTGAACTTTATGGTGTATTACCAGATATTGTTGATATACGCATATATAGGAAGTTAGTGCAGAATATCAAACTTTTTATGCATAGTTGGAAAAGTAAAAGTGGGAAAAGACAGAGTACAGTTTTGGGGGACTTTGTAAACTAAACCATTAATGGCTACTGTACAGCAGGGGTACTCAACTACTATGTGTGAAGGTCCAGACACAGTTTCCTACGTAGCAAGGGCCCGGATGAAAGACTTACTTCAAAATGTGGTAATTAAAAACATAAGAACACACATTACATTTTACTTAAACCCACATGGATTTTTTGTCTAAAAAGTTGCCGAAAATAAACTACAGAAATAATTTCTTTTAAAAAAAATAAAATCATTGAATGTACATTTAATCTAGCAGTAAGCTAGTGTGCTGGGGTCCACACAAAAGCTCACCGCGGTCCGGATTTGGACTGCGATCCGCCAGTTGAGTAATACTGCTGTACAGGGACACCTTCCCGTGGTGACACCAATATAACCGGGCAGGTCCATTGTCTGGTCATACAAACGTCCCTCACTTCCCTCTCTACCCCCCAAAAGAGGATGGTGGACTGCACAAGAGGGATAATTTCAGTCTGCAGTGCACTGGGTTCACATCCAAATGAACTTGGGTTACAACTACTACTACTATCACAGAAGACAAACCTTGCTGGAGCGGTTTTAATTTTACGAAATAATAAAGTAAAATTCTCCATAAATAAAAAGTGTTGGGGTATAAACGCGATCTCTTCCGGCCAGCTTCTTAGAAATTGCATGCTTGGTCTGCGTGAGGGAGGCCAATAAGGAAACAGTGTGGGGAGGAAGAGAGGGCTGAGAGAGAGAGAGAGAGAGAGAGAGAGAGAGAGAGAGAGAGAGAGAGAGAGAGAGAGAGAAGTGTGAAGGATGAAGGTGAGGGATGACTGAGGTAGGATGAGAAAGTGTGAAGGGTAGAGAGGACAGTATGTGTGAAGGGGTGCGAGGACAGTATGAGGAAATGTGAGAGAATATGAAAGACGTGAAAGGGGTGAGAGAGACAGTGAGAGGGAGTGTGGGATACAGTATAAAGGTGTGTGAGAGACAGTTTGAGGGAGTGTGAGAGACAGTATGAGTTAAGAGACTGTTTGAGGGAGTGTGAGCGCGTGAGAGAATATGAGAGACAGTGTAAGGGAGTGTAAGAGACAGTGTGAAGTAGTTTGAGAGATAGTGTGAGATAGTACGGGAGACAGTGAGGGAGAAAAAGGGGCTGGAAGAGTGTGTGGGAGAAGTGTGAAGGGTGAATTTGATACGTGAGGGGGAGTTTAAGAAAGTGTGAAGAGGGATTATGAGAAAGGAATGTGTGGGAGATGTGTAATGAGAGATGTGATGGAACGTGAGACTGTGAGGTACTGTGAAAAAAGTGTGAACGAGTGTGAAAGACTACGAGGGAATGTGAGAAGCAGTCTGAGGGAGCGTGAGAGAAAGTGTGAAGGAGTATGAGAGACAGTGAGAAGGTGGAGTGATAACGATTGAAGTGAAGTGTATGAAAGAGAAGTGTGAGGGAGAACCGGCAGAACTGAACGTCAGATGTGCGATGGAGTGTGAGAACAGAGTGTGAGAAACTAGTGTGAGAAGAAAGTGTGCTGATGTAATATTACGAAAGGGTGTATGAAGAAAGTGACTTGGATGGCTATGAAGTTTGCGAGAGAATACAAAAACGAATAAATGTTGTTGGGGATATTAGAAAGAATAGTCAATAATGAATAAGGGTTGTGTGACAAAGAATAACTGTGAAACATGAGTAAGGAAAAGCGTGAACGATGGAAATAAGGTGAAGGGAATTAAGGAAGAAGACTGTAAACTATGAGTTTGAGGGAAATATATGAGCAAAAATGGGAGTATAAATCAAGTGAGTGATGTGAGAGAGTAAAATGAGACTCTGAGTAAAGGTGGAGGTGCGAGGGAGTATTATAATAACTTGCGAAGAGGTAAATCAGAGAGAGTGTGATTGATGAAGGCGACGATGATGGTGAAGGTGAAGAAATGTGGCTGGAATGTGAAGGATGGATATGAGGAGAAGAATTACCAAAAGCCGAGTATAACCACAAGACATAAGCATCAGTATGCAATGAAAATCAAAACTCAGTAATCAGTAAGCAAGACTAATGACCAGCCAATAATAATAATCAGCTCAAATAAAGGAAATTAAAAAAAAAAAACTAAGTGGAAAGTAATTAAACCAGCACTCAGACAAAAAAAGAAAAAAATATCTTGGAAAACAAAAGAAAACCCGAAGTCAATCAAAATAACCACCTCTCACAAAAAATAGAAATGTAGTTTTACCCGAAAGGTAAAAAAAGGATCAGCACACAAACTATAAAAAAAAAAACTCAAAAAGTTAAGAAAAGAAAAAGAATCAGTTTCAGCAAGAAGTAATATCAACAATCACTAAAAAGGCATAAAAAAAAAAAAAAAAAAAAAACCAGCATCGTCACACATCACACAGTAAAAGGAATCAGCACATGAACACACACACAGAAAAACTTGCACTGGCATAAAGCGAATCAACTCTCATCCAAACAGAATCAGCAGTCAATCAAGTGGAATCAGAAGTCACTTAAACATAATCACATCTCCACAAATAGCATAGTCAGTCTCTAAGCGAATCAGCACTGACAGGGGAAACCAGAGTGAGGACATCAGGATGAAGGACGTGAAGACTGAGAGAGAATCCCGAAGGAGGAGGTGCGTGAGGAGAGAGACTGAGTAGAAGCGGGAGGGAAGGGTGGTGGGGAGGGATGGGAGGTGGGGAGGGGGGAAGCTAATCGCAAGGAAGGGCAGGGGGAGGAGGGGGAGGCATACTCTTGTAGTCTTTGGAGGCTCCCTGATGAGCTCTCCTTACCAGTTCATCATTTATTTATTTATTTATTTATTTATTTACTTAACGAGTTAGAGGTTACAAATCACTTCTTCCTTACTTTTTATATTTCTCGGCCTAAGCATAAGGTGAGGTAATAACAAAAATGTATTTTACAAAAGTCATTATATCACTTGGATCTACCGTATATATTGTATACTGTAGAAAAGAGACAACTAGAATGTAATCCGTAAAATAAATCGCTAAGGAAACAGTGCTGGAAGCCTCTGAGGTTACGAATATACTGCTTTAGTTCTCATCCAGCCCCCAGGGATAGGTCTCTTCACGTGCTCCTTCCCCCGCTGAGAGAGGCAGAATTCAGATGTAATCCCGCAAGCACTAGCAGGCAGCCTCAAGGGAGCTGTGGGAGTGTGGCTGGCCAGGGGAGAGGCTGGGAGCAGAGTAGAGTAGCGAAACACCAGAAAAAAAGGAAAGAGTAGGCAATAAAAGTCAAGGAAAGGGTAAGGAAGGCAACGAAATAAAGGAAAGAGGAAAGAGAAAAATGCTGAAAGTAAAGTGTGTAACAGGGAAATAATGACAGTAAGGCAGATAGGGAAACTCAAGGAAGTAAGTAAAGATTATAGAAAGCAGTGAAGAGTAAAAAAGGCAACAAAACTCAAGGAAGAGAGGAACGAGTAAGGAAGGCAGTGAAACTCAAGGGAGAGAAGAATGAGTAAAGAAGCAATGAAGCTCAAGGAACAAACGAATGAGTATGGAAGGCAGCGAAACTCAAAGGAAGAATGAAGAAGGGCAACAGTATTCTAGGAAATAATAAAAGATGGGTAAGGATGATATCAAAACTCAGGGAAATACTCGTAAGGAAGGAGTAAGGAAGACAACGTCACCAAGGAAGTAACTCAAGAGCTGGGAAGTACGAGGCTCAAGGAAGAGAGGAAAGGGGAGGAAGAAAGAAAAATATAAGGAGAAAAGTTTAAGCGAGGATTCGGTGTGAGTAAATCCCTCGTAATCAGTTGCCTTTTTGACGGTAGACCACAGTTTATTATAGAAAAAAAAATCTTTATTGTGGCAGCAAGGTACATAGAGAAAGGAAAACAGATTTCCCAAGAAAACCCTGTACAGTATTGAGTGAAAGAAAATCACACAGCTTGCTTCATTGGTGATACACACACACACACACACACACACACACACACACACACACACACACACACACACACACACACACACACACACACACACACACACACACACACACACACACACACACACACACACGATATATATACTGATAAGCAATCTGAAGAAAAAAAAAAAAAAATCTTGTCCTCTAAAAATGCAAGTCAGCAAAAGGAGAAGTTGGAAAAGATATGCACAAAAAACTGAGAAGCCTGTCTCTCATTTCTTGCCATCAGAAATATATGGGAACAAAAAATTACTTCAGAAAGAAACATCTCTCAGTCTCCTTTCTTTTCAGAATATTTACGCAATAGGAAAATGAAAAAAAAAAAATAAAAAGGCTTGATAATTTCGTGTCTCATTTACTTTCATTAAAACAAAGGTACTGACGAGGAAAATGAAAAAGTACATATAAAAATGAAAAATATAACTGAAAAATCAGCCCCTCATTTTCCTCCGTAAAAATCAGTATTACTCGAACAAAATGAAAAGTCGAAAAAATTAACGTTCGGATATTAAAAAAAAAAAAAAAAAAACTGTCTTGCATCCTCCTCCTTTTCAAAAACATGCACGCAGGCAAAATGAAACATCGAAAAAAAACATGAAAAATCTACCTGTCATTATGCTACTGTCAAAAAAGCAAACAAAACGAAAAAACTGAAAAAATATTCGTTAGAAAAAAATTGAAAAGCGGGTCTCTCATTCTCCTCCTTTCCAAAAATCATACACGCAAGCAGAGTAAAAAATCGAAAAAGACCCATAAGTGAAAAAAAATCTGAAAAGCGCGTCTCTCATTTTCCTCCCCTCAGCCTCTAAAAATTCCTGTGAGTCCCTCTTCTTTAGTCGACCTACACGTAAACCCGTAGTTAATGAAGTGCTTTACGCTAAGACTTCAGAGAGGAGGAGAAAAAGAAAATCCGTTGGATCAGAGAGGCGTAATTTAAAAAATGGGAATGGAAGGGAATGATACAGACAAAGGAAGGCGAGAGGAAGAGAGAAAGAAGAAAGGAAGCAGAAACTGTAAGATTATGGAAAAGGAAGAGGGAGGCGGAGAAAGAGAGAAGGAAGGAAAGAAGGAAGGAAGGAATGCAGGCAAGAATGGTATGAAAGGAGAGGAGAAAGGCTGAGAACATGAGGAAGGAGAGAAAGAATTTACTACGGCAACAAAGAAATAAGGTGTACACGTGAACCTGCAGTTAATGAAGTGTGTTATGTAAGAATTCAGGAGGGGAGTAACTCATTTTTCTTTCTTTTGCAGGTAAGATGATAACACCACTCCGCGGGAGCAACTGTTCCCTTAGCTGGGGCAACTGTTGTACAGGCTCGTCGGTGTGTTGAATTGCTTCCTCGATAGGGCGTTAAGGATTTAGGTTGTTCAATGCCATGAACATGAATAACCCCTTCTTCCCCAGGCTTTTCCCTCTAGGATAATAGGAAGAGTATGTAAATCTAGGCTGCCGCTGTTGCTGTTGTGGCTCCAGGCTCAACTTACGTGAACCATTTGGAGGATAATGAGTTGAGGGACATTGTATAACTAGGCAGCAGAATGGCCCAGCTAAATCGGTACCACCACCCGCAGGCGTTCCACTGTCAATCACGAGACATGATATAGTAGTGAGTAGGATTAGGGTGACATGCTGATAGATTTGGAGGTGCACGTGGAATGATAGATTTGGAGGTGCACATGGAATGATTGATTTGGAGGTGCACTTGGAAGGATAGATATGGAGGTGCTCATGGAGTGATGAATTTAAAGGTGCAGTTGGAGTCGTAGATTTGGAGGTGCACATGAAATAATAGGATTCAAGAGGGGATGGGATTAGAGGACTCTGAGAAAGAAGAGAATTAAAGGAAAGCAAATGAAGTGGAGACAGGTAAGAAATTAAGTCACACGAATGGGCAGCAGTTAGAAATGTATGGAGCAAGAATTGGCAGGATAAAGAAGGATTGGAAATGAAAAAGTAAGAAAAGTATAAGAAGCAGGGACGGAAAATAGTAGGAAGGAAGGGGTAGGCAAGGAGAGAAGAGAGGGAGAGGAAACGAGAAAGAAACCAGAGATAAAAGTAAGGAAGCAGATTAGGTAGGCCTTCCTGACTTAGATCAAACAGTAATAAGGAAAAAAAATGGCGTGCAAATGAAAGTGGGTGGTAAAGGGCATGGGAAAGGGATAAAGATCAATTAAGCAAACGAAGGGATGGTATAATGAGAAAGGGCAGGAGGAAGGGAAGTAATTACGAAAAAAAAAAAAATGAAAGCAAGTGAGCAAGTGGAGAAGGAGACGGGGGAGGATGAAAAGGTAAAAGAAGGAAGAAGGATGCAGTTGCAGTATAACAGGAAGTCAGGAAGAGGAACAGGGAGTAACTAAGGAAGAAGGAATAGAGGAGAGGGAAGGGCTTAGCCTAAAAGGTAAATAAAAGTACAAGAATGATGCTTTAGCAAAAGAAAACAGAGAAATCAAACTAGGGGAGAGCAAAATATATAAGAACATCGGAAGGCATGGATAGATGGATATGGTGAGAGTGGAAATGAGAAAAGAAATATGAAAAAGAGAGAAGAAAAGTAAATAAGTAGTAGAGATAAAGAGGATAGAAAGTAAGGAAAATTGAAAAGTGCTGAGCAAGAGAAAAGTAACAGAAATAACAGAAGAAACAAAGTACGTGGAAGAAGACGAATCCGAGAAAAATAAAAGAATGGAGGAGAAGATGAGGAGTTACCTTAAATGATGAAAGAAAATGAAGAGATTATATTCAGTAAAGACAGGAAAGAAGTAGAAGAACTAGGAATAGAGGAAGAGAGAGTAAATAAGGGCAGAAAAGAAGCATCTCTCCTATCACAACCTTCTTTCTGACCGTCAGTATGGGTTCCGTCAGGGACGCTCCACTGGCGATCTTCTCACCTACCTTTCAGACTCCTGGTCATCCTCCTCTAGGGACTTTGGCGAAAGCTTTGCCATTGCACTTGACATCTCAAAGGATTTCGATCGAGTCTGGCATAAATCTTTAATTTCCAAACTGCCCTCTAACGGTTTCTATCCTTCTGTCTGTGCCTTCATCTATAGCTTCATTTCTGGTCGTCCTTATAGCCGCTGTTGTAGATGGCCATCGTTCTTCTCCTAGATCTATCAACAGTGGTGTTCCTCAGGGCTCTGTCCTATCACCAACTCTCTTCCTTTTATTCATCAATGACCTACTAAGCTGTACATCTAACCCTATCCACTCATACGCTGATGATTCCACCCTTCACCTTTTCATTCGGTTCCCGCAACGTCCATCTCAGCAGTTACTTCAACAAACAAGGGATGAGGCTATGCCACACCTAATGTCTGACTTGGCTTGCATCTCTGACTGGGGTAGATATAATCTTGTTGTTTTTAATGCATCAAAGACTCAATTCTTACATCTGTCAACCCGACAAAATCTTCCACAGGAGTACCCATTAAGGTTAAATAATATCCAGTTCAATTCTGCATCATCTTTGAACATGCTTGAGGTTTCATTCACTCAGGACTTATCTTGGAAAAATCATATTACATCTCTTGCAAAATCTGCTTCCAAGAGATTAGGTGTCCTATGCCAACTGCGTACCTTCTTTACCCATGCACAGTTGTTGACTTTATAAACGGGTTTTATTCGCCCCTGTGTAGAGTACAACTATCATGTGTGGGGAGGCTCCCCACATACAGCTCTTCTCAACAGGGTGGAGTCAAAGGCTATTCGTCTCAGTAACTTTCCTGCTCTTACTGGCTCCCTTCAACCTCTGTCTCTTCACCGCACTGTTGCATCTTTATCTCTTTTCTATCGTTACATCAATGGTCACTGCTCCTCTAGCAACAGACTGTCATCCCTTTTCTGTCCAACTCTCAAATGCAAGAGTTATCCGTTACTCCCAGTCTTTCATTTATGCAACAGGTCAGCTCTAGAACCGTCTCCCTCTGTCTGTATTTACTACTTCCTATGATCTCCAGTCTTTCAAACGCAGTGTGTCCAGGCATCTCGAAATGAACGGATCTTGAATTTGGATCTCTTTTATATTGTTTTTGTTTTATTTCTTGGAAGGAACGGTTTGCGGGCTCCTGGCCTTTGCTTCCTTCCTCCTTGCATATCACAAAAAAGAAGAAAGAAGGAAATAAAATATCATGGGGGCAGAAAGGGACTAAAATCAGAGGAGAAAGAATAAAAAACGGGAAACTGCCGAGGTAACTGGATTGGAAACTTTGAGTCCTTTTCATTTTTAAGGGAATAAATTATGCATGATTATTTTGCAGGAAGCAGATATGTAGCCTAGATTGGATCGTCTCTCTCACACTCTCTCTCTCTCTCTCTCTCTCTCTCTCTCTCTCTCTGTCTCTCCAATGACCTGAGTGGCAAGACGGCGCTCCCCAGTTTTCACAGACGATGACAGGCTTGTATAAATTCTGTCTGTGTTATATTAGCGGGTCTTTCACTTTGCACATTAGATGAGTGAGAGAGGGGCTTGAAAAATAGTGTGTGTGTGTGTGTGTGTGCGTATACTCTGACGCATATGTACGTGTGCCTATTTTCATAATTAAGACAAGCTGGGCAGAATGTGAGATATCTTCGTACCGTGTTTCAGAATGTAAAGGACAGGGAGAGTATTAATCTCTTTTTGTTGGCCTTACACAAACATTTCAGGGCATGTCGAAATGAACGAGTCTTGATTGTGGCTCTCCCTTTCTCTCTCTCTCTCTCTCTCTCTATTTTTCTCATTTTCTCTCTTTTTTCTTCCAGTCCTTTTTCTTTACTGTGGGGGAAGGGATATTTTTTGAGCAGCTTTTCAGTGCTTGATTTCTTTCTGCATACAAAACGAAGATGGAGGACAGACTTTTACATACATTTTCTGATTCTTCTTGCTTCCTCTCTCGCATTCTGAATCTCTCTGTCTCTGTCTCTCTCTCTCTCTCTCTCTCTCCCTCTCTCTCTCTCTCTCACACACACACACACACACACACACACACACACACATACTGAAACAATACTTTCCATCATATATCACCCAATTTACAGTATATATTGAGCCCATCAGACGGCTTTTCTCATCAGACGGTAGGCTTCACCCACACAAAAGGTTGCCACTGTGTTACTCCTGTGATTCACTCAGCTTATGAAATCGTCTGTTGGAATATAGTACCAGAGTTGCCCCGATCATGAGATGCTTAATATTTCCCGTATCCTCACTCCTGCTCTTGTGACTCACTATACTCAGAATAAAATCGCTTGGCATTAGGTGGAATAAGATATCAGAGAAGATGCGATGATGAGAAGGCTAATTCTATGGCTTAAGTGATGATGAGTGTATTCTATTCTTATGTTGGTACTTTAGTCTTCTTACTATCATGCAATTTTACTCAACTTTGGAAGAGCCTCTGGAAGGGAAGGTGTAAATGAAGGCTATATCTACCCTCCTCAGTTCGAAAATTTTCCCTGAATTGATCTGAATCGTCTTTAATAAATTCTAGGGACTATCGCACTGAAAATATTCATGACGATTGTTTAGATTTTATCACATTATTCGGTCTGACATGCATCAGTAAATGGAATGTTCCCTTTCATAGTTCATACACACACACACACACACACACACACACACACACACACACACACACACACACACAAGAAAAAGGAAAAGAGCAAAACACTCGACTAATTACAGCACCTCCAGAAAATGGGCCACACATCCATTTCCTCGTCACTCAAGCCCCCGAATGGCACAAAGAAAAGAGCAAAAAGGAAATGAACGTCGGAGGAAAGGCACAATAATTTTACCGAACACAGAGGAGAGGGTGAGAGTGAATGATGAGGGGGACATTGAAAATCACTTAGTGTGACCTCTTTCAATGCCCTCATTGCTAGCTTGGGTCACGTGAATTGATGGCATGTCAGGTGAAATCAGGTTGACCTCTTTACTACAGTACCACCCTTTCCTTTACTATAATACCCCGTACTCCTTTACTACAATACCCCTAACCTTTACTACAATATTCTTTACCACAATGTTCTCTAATCCTTTACTGCAACATCCTTTTAATTTTTTACTGCAATACCCCTTAACCTTTCCTACAATATCCCTACTCATTACTACAGTACCTCTAATCCTTAATTACAGTACCCCCGTAACGCTTTACTACATTATCCCCGAGGCCTTTACTACAGTACCCCTTAACTCTTTACTACACATTCACTCCATTACTACAATACATCTTTACTCTTTCGTATTGTATGGACGCATGTGATTTCTTTTAGTGAGCTTAGCACAAGATAATATTGCTTAGTATGGAGAAATTGTGGTAGTCAGGGGTTGCACCTCTTCCTAGGCGACTAATCTCGCATAGGCCTATTAACTTACACTTTAACATTCTCTTGTATGCTATTTATAATGCTTTACTCTCGACATGGTGTGTATCAGTATCACACAAGAGTCTACTGATGAGTAATATACAGAATAAATCGCTAAAGAAAAAATGCTACAATCCATAGTTACACTATAAGGGGCATTAGATAACTGCATATCTCGATTAACAGGCTTCGACTTATATACTGGACGTGAACCCAGTGGAGTGCAGGCCTAAGCTGCCCATCTCCTGCAGGTCACCATCCTCCTTTCGAGCAAGAGGGAGGGGACTAAGGGACAGTTGTAATGCCGGGCAGTGAAGCCATTCAGTTATATCGGCGCCACCACTTGAAGGCTTCCCTCTCCAGCAGTGCTGGAGAACGAAGAGCTATTGTGAAGAATGTCAGGCAACGAAACACTCATTTAATAAGGGAATACTCGATGAAGGTGAAAGGATGAGTACGATAAAGTAGAAGGAGTATCGGATATTGGGTTTGGCGGTAAGGAGGCGTCGACCTATATATGAGTATAATGGGAGGGTGGAAGACTGAAGAAATATTATGGAGAATATCAGGGGACGACCCAGATGGAAGGATAAGTGCGGTATACGGTATAAGGTTTCAGTCCGAAAACCCTCCCCTGAGCTGAACGAAACCGTCTGAATGTAAAAGGTAGATACAGAAAACATTTCATTATTCTAGGGGTTAAGATTTCCCTCAGTTATACCGGTATGAATCTTCGGTGGTCTGAATAAATTAATTAGTTGCGTGCGTTCGAGAGAGAGTGTTGATATGGTTAGGTGTATTGTAGTGTGAAATTGTGATACTGCCACTACGTGGGGTCAACAGCCTGGCTACACTTACACACACATACGCCTGCAGACATGTGTGAAATTGTGTGTGTGAAACTGTGACGCTGCTGCTATGGGGGGCAACAATCTTGCTATACACACACACACACACACACACACACACAAAATAAATTTCTATAAGCACGCAAATACTATCTATCTATCTATCTATCTATCGCCAGACGCCACAATCCCATAAGGGGTGGCCATTTGACTCTGAGTTACTTGTTTTACAGGGAGAGGCACTAACCCTCCACCAACCCACTTGTTGACACGTAGGGAGCACGTATGGTTTGGTTATATGGCTACCACCCAGCGTTGTAAATGGTTTCTTGGCTTACAGGAAACCATTTGGCTTGTTACTCAATGTAAAGCCACCTGTAAAGAAAAGAAAAGCAATAAGAAGTGACAGGAAAGATGGGAGAAATAGGAAGAGAGGAGGGCAGGCACAGAAAAAGAATGATAAAGGCTAAGGAAGAAGTAGGCAGCACTACATCAAGTGAGTGGATGATGGTCGCCACCACCTACCACTAAACTAGGTAAATTCTATCCATTGCAAAATCACTACAGGTCCCAGATTCCAGTTATTTTCCAATATCTAGGATAGAAATCAAGGCAGCTGCAATTACTGTTCTAAGCCATCCGTTGGACTATACAGTATTGTCTTTTTTACTGATGGTATTTTTTTTTTTTTTCGTTAATACAGAATTTTGTCATGGTCGTCTTTTAAGTTGTTTATTATCTTTGAACTTTTGGGTACGCGCGCGCGTGCGTGCGTGCGTGTGTGTGTGTGTGTGTGTGTGTGTGTGTGTGTGTGTGTGTGTGTGTGTGTGTGTGTGTGTGTGTGTGTCTTTTCTTAACTGCCTGCGTATAAAAAAGTGTGTTTGTGCATATGTGTTTGAGTGTCTGCAAAGAATATAAATGAACATCATCCATTACATGTACAAAGAAACCTCGCATTTGTGTGTGTGTGTGTGTGTGTGTGTGTGTGTGTGTGTGTGTGTGTGATAGTAGTCTGTGTGAGAACCTGTATATGTGTGGGTTCTCTAGTTTCTGCTGGTTTTATATTATTTAGAGCGAATTTCCTACAAAGTTTTCTGGAGATATTTTCGAGCTAAAGGTGGCAGGGTTATTACACTGGAACGTCTATACTGTAATGTTTTGTAGTTGATTTATAGGTAAGGATTTATTAATTTATTAATTTATTTTCCTGTTACGTGTCATGTAATTAAATTTTAGATCAAAAGGATGATTTCTGGGAATACATCTAGTGGCAATAGGTAGATAGATAAATAGATAGACAGTTAAATAAATAGACAGATAGACAGATAGACATAAATAGATATATGTATAAATGGATAATGAGATAAGCTGACTGATGGATAGATGGGAGGACAGACAGACAAATGGATAGATCGATAGAAAGATAAATAGGTAAGTTAATAGATGGATAGATTGGAGGACAGACAGATATAGACAGATATAGAGACATTTATAGATAGATAGATACACAGATAGATAAACATTCAGGGCAGACTTACCAAAATGTACATCATGCTTGTGTGCCATTTTCTCCAAGTTTCAAGACAGGGGTCAACTCAGGTAACCTTTATTCCACTCAAGGGGAGGGATACTTACACACACACACACACACACACACACACACACACACACACACACACACACACACACACACACACACACACACACACATTTAATATTCCTCTCTTCTTCAAGGCATCCTAGGTTTGATATATACTGTATACAAGTAGATAAACACGTAGAGAGAGAGAGAGAGAGAGAGAGGCACCGTTATAGATGTTCACACGATATCAGACATACACACATGGACAGAGATATGCAAATACACATATACATTAAAACAGCCACTACCACCAACACTTAAAAACACATCATAAAAAAAAAAATGGTCACGTTTTCTTTAAGGGTCGTCTTTAGGTAGGCAGGGGAAGCTTCGTTACATCTCTTCCTTTGCGATTAAATTTTTCAGTCTAACATTCTTTTATACGTAATATATTTTTCTGAACGTTTTTTAAATTGTTTAAATAACGAAACGTTTTTTTTATCAGTGACACATAAGAGGGTATTGGGGTGCAGCATGCAGGATAAATGGACAAGAACAACTGTTACGAGATCCAAGTTTTCGTCAAAGGTGCAATTCAGATAATCTTTAATCCGCTCACTCTCAACACACTCAGTATCCCTCCCTCCCTCCCTCCATTACTGAGAGAGAGAGAGAGAGAGAGAGAATCAAGACTTGTTTATTTCGACATGCCCTGAAAAAATATTTGCGTAAGACTAACATGAAAAGATCATTACTCTCTCGCTCCTTTATACTCTGCCACAGAGGGTGAAGATATCTGACATTTTGTACTGCGCGTTTTAATTAAAAAAAAAAAAAAAAAAAGACAGAGACAGCCAGACGGATGAACAGACAGACGGACAGAAGGACGAACAGACAGACAAGCAGACAGGCAGACTACTATTATATCTGAAGGCACTCAGAGATCAGTACCTTCCCCAACGTCAATGAAACTTAAGATTTATTGCTGTCATTCCTCTTTACAACAGAGGAATACAAAGGGTCTCACACAGTCAATTGATTCTACGGTCTTTGTCTGCCCTGTTACAGTACCTCAGAAATAGCATACTTCCGCCGACGCCAGGGAAATTTATTACTTATTCCTGCAGCATCCGGATCAGTACCCGCCTCAAACTCTAATCAGCTCTTCCCTGATCCACTGCCCACCCATCAGCAAGATTTCATTGATGTCTGATAAAAAGGCTTTGAGATATGTTGTGCAGAAACAGACAAAAAAAAAAAAAAAAAAAAAGACGAGTGAAAAATACCCTCCTCTAACTTCCTTGGCGGAGGTAATTATAAGTGCCTCGTTTTCTACTCGTATTTCCAGAGAAGGGTCAACTCAAGTTTTACTCAACTATTTTCGACACACGCACTTTACATTCCACTCTCCCTCCATTCATCACCATTTATTTCCAGCACACGGGTATTAATGTTGTCAAGCTTAATCTTTTTACGTGTGGGTGGTGACAGATGGGGAACGGGGTGGTAGTCAAGGCCGAGTCTGACGGGAGTGAAAAGTGTAAATGACTGTAAACGTTGCGACCCTCATCAGTGACAAAATTTATGGCATGTCGTAATTTATCATGACTATTATCAACCCCAATATGGTTTTTATTATTATTATTATTATTATTATTATTATTATTATTCATTACAATCATTATTGAACAAACCGTCTTGATCAGTGCTGAAGAGAAGAAATGTGATCAGTTATCATTATCATCATCATTCAACACCAGCCTCGGTAACTAACGATAAAAAGAATATTATGGTGATTTATTATTATTATAAATATTATCGTCGTTTACCTTATGCTACTGTACTGATGATGATGATGATATTATGATATTACCGTACTTTTTTCGTTTCTGATAAAAGCTGCTGTATTTGATGATGATGATGATGATGATGATGATGATGATGATGACTTTCCCTGCCATATAAAGGAGAAAGAACTATGCTGTATCAGGTCACTGAGGCAACTGACAGCAAACCCTTTTCTGTATCCTCCTACTTTCTCTATACTCATTTCAAAGCCAAAGGTGGCTGTTGTGTATATATATGCAACGACTTATCTTGCTCTCGTGTTCCTGAACTCGATTCTTCTGAATTCTCTACACTCTGGCTTCGGCTTTCCTGTCATTCTCTGACTAAATGTATCTGTGCTGTTTACTTATCCCCTAATTCTCCTATCAAAAATTCTTCGACTATCTTACTTCTACGATGGAACACATTCTATCCATTTCTCCTTTCTCTGAAATCTCCATTCTAGGAGATTTCAATGTTCACCACCACCTTTGGCTCTCCTCTCCTTTCACTGATCCACCTGGTGAACAAGCCTACATCTTTTCTATCCATAATGACCTAGAGCAGCTTGTACAGCACCCTACCCATATCCCTGACTGCCTTGGAGAGAGCTCCAACATACTTGACCTCTTCCTCACAACTATTCCTTCTGCTTACTCGGTTAATCTTTTCTCTCTGTTGGGCTCCTCCGATCACAACCTTATCACCTTAACCTGTCCTATCACTCCGGTACGGCCTGTGGACCTTCCAGGAAAACGTCGTCTGTGGCATTTTGGAGCCGCAGACTGGGAGGCCCTTAGGCAGTACTTCTTTGATTTTCCCTGGAATGATTATTGCTTCCATGGCCGTGAGCCATCTGAGTGTGCCTTGCGCATTACGGAGGTTATTCTCTCGGGCATGGAAGCATACACTCCTTTCTCATATCCTTTGACTAACGCAAGAAAGCCTTGGTTTAATCACACTTGTTCTAATGCTGTCCGCAATAAGGAGAGGGCCTACAAAAGGTACCGGAGCCAACCCACCCCTGAATCACATCATCTTTACGTTTCTGCCCGGAATCGTGCTAAGTCTGTTCTGCGCTCTGCTCAAAATAATTTCATCTGTACTAAATGCTCTCAACTCTCCTACTCAAATTCTTCCCGCTCCTTCTGGCACCTTGCCAAAAACCTTTCTAACAACTTTACCTCATCATCCTTCCCTCCTCTTTTCTACTCGGATGGTTCTGTTCTATTTCATCCACTGATAAAGCAGATCTCTTCGCACAGACTTTCTCCTCCAATTCCACCTTAGACAATTCCGGTGCTGTTCCTCCATCACTTCCTCCGTCTGACTTCCTCATGGCTGACATTAAAATTTCTTCAGCTGATGTATTTTCTGCCATCACTGGCCTCAGTACTAACAAGGCATATGGGCCTGATGGGGTTCCTCCTCTTGTTCACAAGAACTGTGCTTCTGTGCTTACACCCTGCCTAGGCAAACTCTTTCGCCTTTGTCTGTCAACTTATACCTTTCCTTCTTGCTGGAAGTTTGCTCTCATTCAGCCAGTCACAAAGAAGGGTGACCACTCCCAACCCTCCAACTATCGTCCAATTGCTTTAACGTCCTGTATTTCAAAGGTTTTCGAGTCAATTCTCAATAGAAAAATTTTAAGGCATCTTTCCTATCACAACCTTCTTTCCGATCGTCAGTATGGGTTCCGTCAGGGACGCTCCACTGGCGATCTTCTCACCTACCTTTCAGACTGCTGGTCATCCTCCTTTCGGGACTTTGGGGAAAGCTTTGCCATTGCACTTGATATCTCAAAGGATTTCGATCGGGTCTGGCATAAATCTTTAATTTCCAAACTGCCCTCCTATGGTTTCTATCCTTCTATCTGTGCCTTCATTGCTAGCTTCCTTTCTGGTCGTTCTATAGCCGCTGTTCTAGACGGCCATCGTTCTTCTCCTAGATCTATCAACAGTGGTGTTCCTCAGGGCTCTGTCCTATCACCAACTCTCTTCCATTTATTCATCAATGATCTTCTAAGCTGTACATCTAACCCTATCCACTCATACGCTGATGACTACACCCTTCACCTTTCCATTCGGTTCCCATAACGCCCATCTCAACAGTTACTTCAACAAACAAGGGATGAGGCTATGGCACACCTAATGTCTGACTTGGCTCGTATCTCTGACTGGGGTAAAAATAATCTTGTTGTTTTTAATGCATGTAAGACTCAGTTCTTACACCTATCAACCCGACAAAATCTTCCAAAGGTATACCCACTAACGTTTAATAATATTCAGCTTAATCCTGCATCATCCTTGAACAAGCTTGGGGTTTCATTTACTCGGGACTTATCTTGGAAAGATCATATTACATCTCTTGTGAAATCTGCTTCCAAGAGATTGGGTGTGCTAAGCCGACTCCGCTCTTTCTTTACCCCTGCACAATTATTGACTCTATACAGGGGTTTTATCCGCCCCTGTGTGGAGTACAACTCTCATGTGTGGGGAGGCTCCCCGCATACAGCTCTTCTCAATAGGGTGGAGTCAAAGGCTTTTCGTCTCATTAACTCTCCTCCTCTTACTGACTCCCTTCAACCTCTGTCTCTTCGCCGCACTGTTGCATCTTTATCTCTTTTCTATCGCTACTTTAATGGTCACTGCTCCTCTGAACTGTCGTTTGCATTCTTCCACCTCTACGACGGGCGCGTAGCACCCGTCTGGCAGCAAACTCTCATCCCTTTTCTGTCCAACTCTCTAATGTAAGAGTTAACCGTTACTCCCAGTCTTTCATTTATGCAACAGGTCAACTCTGGAACTGTCTCCCTCTGTCTGTATTTCCTGTTGCCTATGATCTCCAGTCTTTCAAACGCAGTGTGTCCAGGCATCTCAAAATGATCGGATCTTGAATTTGGCTGTCTATTATATTTTGTTTTTCTCTTGGAGGGAACTGTTACTGTGGGCTCATGGCCTTTGGTTCCTTCTTCCTCGCATTAAAAAAAAATAAAAAACACTCAAGCGGAGGGGTGGAGGGGGAGGGGAGAGAGATGTGGCAGAGAAGGAAGGTGATGGGAGGGAGGGAGGGTGCGTAGCTGTAGGAAAGAGAGAGAGAGAGAGAGAGAGAGAGAGAGAGAAAGGGAGAGAGAGAGAGAAAGGTGAAGGATTACCCTTCGTACCTCCGAACTTTTATATTTGTCATGATGGCGCCCTTCATCTCTTTATTAGCAAGATGTCTCAATTACTTTATTTATTGTTATATATATTTTCTCATACCACCAATTGATTCCATTCAGCTCATGGAAGACATCTCATGATGAAGTTACAGGCAATTTCCATGATAACATTTTCATTTTTATTCCATTTGCCTGGCGTTTTATTCAGCTCAAGAGATCCCATATTTAGAACGGGTTGATACTGCCAGTGTGTGTGTGTGTGTGTGTGTGTGTGTGTGTGTGTGTGTGTGTGTGTTCCAGGTCTATATTTCAGTTACCTTAATGGAGATCGTTCTCCATCAAGAGGTCTCAAGTCTCAAATTAGCTGAATATCATAGCTGAGCCAAAGCTAAAATTAAATACAAATACGTCATCAAAGTTAAGAGGTAAATACTGCTCTTTTACTTGTCCTAGCTGGGGGGGGGGGAGAGGAGAAGGAAGGAGGAGGAAAAGTGGATGGAAAGGGGAGTTGGGCTCTGACAAGGAAAGAGGGGGGGAGGGTCATGGTAACGGAAGGGTGAGGGGAGAAGCAAGAGGGGACAAGGGGAAAGGGGAGGTGAAGGAAAATGGGGGATGAGAGAGGACACGGAGAAGGGGGTGAGGAGAAGGAACGGAGGCAGTGCTGGGGCTAAGAAAAAAAGGGGGACAGTAGGGGAGGGGAAAGGGGGAAGGAGTGAGAGGGAGCAGGGGGATAGGATGGAGGGAAAGAACGATCGGGAGTGCGGGGAAAGGAATGGAAGGAAGAGGAGGCAGTGAGAAGGAGAAGAAAAACGGGGAGAATTAGAAGGTGGGAGACAAAAAAGAGGGAGGGGATGGGGAGGAGGGAGGGGAATGGGAAGAGGGAGATGGGAGAAAACTGGAGAGGGTGAAAGAAAATTCGCTCGTGGTTACCGGCAATATCTTTGGATTCTTATATTCGCCAAAATGAACCCTGGAAGCGAGACATTAAAATTTTCGTCTCGTAGATTGTATAGATGGTTGATACAAGGGACACGAGATAGACAGATTAATAGATAGAGAAATAGATAGATAGATAGACAGACAGACAGATAGATAGACAGATGTGGTAAACAGATAAACAAACGGTAGATGTGAAGAAAGGTCGTTGACACAAGGAACGAACAAGCGTCTAGGCCGAAAAATATCGTAAAAAATAATGAATACTTCGCAGTATAATACTTAAGTAAAGCAACAATGGAAAGACGGCTAATATTTGCATAAAACAATAACTAAAACAGGTAACTCACACGACTTACATAACTTACATCCAAACTATATAACTTATCTGAAGGGCATTATTAAAACTAATAAGGTGTTAGATGTAGCCTTAATTAATCAGACCAGTACGAGAAGCCTTTCAGAGGTCGAAAAAAGGGAGCTGTAAGGGTAAATTAAGAACCACATTACCCGGCGTCAAGGTTTAGCTTCGTATTCTCCTGCATGTTCCTAATGATTTTAATCCTTTGAAAACTGAATAACCGGATGCTGCATAAGCTGGTAAACACACACACACACACACACACACACACACACACACACACACACACACACACACACACACACACACACACCACCAACAACATCACCACCACCACCACCATCGTCATCAACATCGCTGCGAAGGGTTGACGCACCAGACACGAATAATAAGCTACTGAACAAAATACAACACGTAGCTTCTGAACGCCTAGAGAAAATACAGGGGAAGAAGAGCTCAGAAATTACCTTTGAGCGGACTGCCATGATTACATTACACGCTCCAGATTCTTTGTCACGTTAAGACGTGTATTTATTTCTTTATCCCATTAAGACGTCCATTTCTTTACCCCATTAGGGATGTATTTCTTTGCCACATTCCCGTCTGTTCCTTCATCCAAGTCTTTGCTTTGATGGGTCGACAACCCCGGAGGGAAGGAAACAAAATTTCTTATTCAGTATTCTGTGTCATAGCGTTTCACTTTCGTCTTCTTTCGTTTCGTTTTTTCTTTCTTCTCTGATTGTCTTCCTTTCATTATCTTCCTCTCCGTCCTTTCTTTTTCTTTTCTTCTCCTTCTTCTTCTTCTCCTTCTTTTTCTTCTTCTCCAATTTCTCCTTCATCTTGTGTGGGGCAGTGACCCGTGTTGATAACCTGCCATGATCATTTTAATGTAATCAGTCAAGCTATCAACTGTAATTCGGTACCTTTAAGGCGGCGCGATAATATTCTTGTCCGCTTCTGTTTGTGTGTGTGTGTGTGTGTTTTTCCATTGTACCGGTATCTCATGAACGGCTTGAGCTATCAGTATGGAACCTTCAGGGTATCAAGATATAGCCAAAATCTCGGCCGAGGTCGAAAATGGGCATTCGGAGTCACGGTCAAGGTCACCAGAATGGCTGCCATAAGTCAACCAGTTTTTATTGCCCCCTTTAGCACCATTTTAACTCATGAACGGCTTGAGCTATCAACACGAAACCTTCAGGGTATCAAGATATGGCAAGACTCTTGGAGTTGGCAAACAGCATAATCTGGCGGGCGATTAGCATTCGGCTCCCTAAAGCTTTTCTTTCATTGTTTATATTTTGTCATAGTCATGATCATAACGATGATGGCAGTTATATTGATACTGAGGATGATGATACAGAACTAGAATAGAGGCTGGAGAGAAAACAGGAGGAGGATGGTCTGGATGTGGCGAAAATAAATTCAAAAGTTTTCTTCTAAGAAGAAATAGCAGAAAGAAGAATAAGTACACGAAACTTAGAATTATTATCGTGCTTTGACGGTCTCATTTCCACTTTATTCTTGCTATTTCCAGACGATTTTATTAAGCTTACGGGAGATTTTTCGAACTGGAGGGGTTATGTACAGCCTTCCTTAACCTCTTCATTAACAGGGATCTTTTATTTATGCTGAATAAAATCGTCTGATAGCAGCCTGAGTGAAGACAACGTCCTCGGACTGAAGAAACTTTGTGGCTAAAGGAATGTTGTCACGGGGTTTTTTAATGAATAAGTGATATTAACCCGTCGCGTCCCGGAGACGTGAATTCACGTCCTCACATGATGTGCACTCATATCCCGGAGATGAAATAATGCGGCAACATTGCAAGGTCCCTAATTTGCACAATTTTCAATTTTTGCAAGTGATTTCGTGAGTGATTTTTGGCACATATACACAGGACACCTTCCTCTATTCCTCTACAAGATGCCAAGCAGGGACATTGCCTTAAACCGCATAACCTCTCCCCCCCCCTGCACGCCATTGTCTCGGCAATTCACCTGTTACCAGTGACCTGGCCAATAATAAAGACATTCCGGGCCAGAGTGATTCCCCAATCGATGACAATGTGGAGGACAAAGTTTACATAGCATTAGAGGAAGAAACAGTCAGAAATGATGATCAGGTAATGTGGGAAAAAAAGGTCATGATTGGTGATGAGTTAGTGAGTGAAACAATGCTTATAATGCTTATATTACTGTTTGAAAACCAATATACTCTTGTACTACATATAAATTCGTACCAAGTAAATAAATAAATACTGTTTATGAGTGGATAAAATAGTTACCCTCCCATAGAACTCGTTTTCTTTGGTGCCAGCCTGTTAGAAAACCCAGTCAGGTAAGGAGGTACTCGTACCTAGATCGAGTATTTTAAACCTCAGGTGAGTGATTTCTCTATGAATTTTCGATGTTTCTCACCAAAAGCGGATGTTTGAGGCAAAAAAAAAAAAAAGGTCCAAAAATGTCGGGACTGGGGCGTACCACTGCCCAGAAAATTTCGGGATGGGGCAGGTTAAAGGATATTTATTCAATAATACTGAAGAGCAGCGACAATGAACTGTCTTGTGAAAATCAAGCAATGATTACTATATGCCGACTTACTTTGCCGATTCTCTAAGGATGAGAATTTATAAACTTTCTCAACAGTACACAGCAGAAACTAATTCCTCACAGTTGCTGTTTGTTAGTACTGTTAGCCTCTGGAGAAAGTGACTTCACCCCTGACAATCAATAACTAATGCTATTAATGATAACAGGTTCTTGCTAATGCATTAACTCCTGGTTGGCACAACGGATTTTAAGCTTAACCCTTCTCAGGTAAACCTATAATTTTATCCTTACTTAGGTAATGTGGGGTCTCTCAGACCCCAATCTTTAAAAAATCATCAAAAATACTTGCAACAACTTTATTGAAACAATCGCTTTTACACAGCTTCTGTAGGCCTTTTCCTTCAATTTAGTGCAAAATGTATGGAAATATAAGTGACAAAATATTTTATGGAAAATTAAATGCAAAAACATTGACAAATTTTATACCATCTGAAATTAGTGGCTGCCATACCAACACTGATATGTTCCACCAGTGTTCTATCATTGCATGCTGTACAGTAATGGCCAATGTTTCTGTAAGCAGTAAGAGAAGCACGTCATAGAAAAAAAAATTGAATGGAAGATATATATATGGGAAAATAATCACAGGTTTGGTAAAGTAAAGGCCCTTTATCGCGAAAACAGAGCCAGATCCCGAACTGACTCCATCACCTCCCTAAACTAGTCTACTAGTCAGGAAGGTAGAGGGAAAACTAGATCCCAAGACCTTATAGTAATATATGAAAAACACTAAGAAAAATAGCGTGGAGTCCCACAGACCTCACATTACCTGAGGAGGGTTAATACAAAAGGACTGGCCTAGGTACCAGTTATGAATAGCAAAGCATTTATTCAAACTAGGAGCTATAAGTGAAATAAGTTTAATATGGTAAATAAAACACGAGTTTACGTTACATTAAGCTCAAGAAAAAGAACTGTTAATCTATTGATTACAATAAAATAAATTTATGTTACATGAGTCTCAAGATGAATTCAAATATGGAGATCGCACTCACTCGCTCACTCAAAAGCTAACTCTTAAACCTAAGAAAACGAAAAGAAACTACTGGTCAGAAAAGTGGACCAAGTGGATGACTGGGCGTCATTGAGGAAGGACCCTGCACACGCTAAGTCTCTCGCCAATCACACTAGGTGGAAATTCAGGAACTGGACAACGGTGGCACTGCTACGCACTGGGCCCAACCTGCTTTCACGGTGCTCAAATCCTGACTGATTCAAATTGTGGGAAAGAGGCGAGTGTCGTGGCCGCACTAACGGCCAATGAGTGTGAGCAATACACACCCGGAATTCACTCAGCAAAGGTGCTAACATCGCGCACAAGGATGATCACTTATGAAATAGTGAAAAATGTCCTGAAAAAACACTCCCGATCGGTGAATATGTAGCGGTTAAACTGAGCGATAAATACTGGGATTCCACTAGAATTCGCGGTTTCCCACTAAAGTTGATGGCACGAGTTTATTCAAATACTTAACCCTTTAACTGCGGGCACTGTTTTGCCCCGACTGGCCTCTCCCGCGGGGGTTCCAGCCAAAATGTAAACAAACTTTAAACCTTTATAACTCTGCACAGAATAAATCTAGAGCAAAAAATAAGGTACCATTAGAAAGTACTAACCTTCGGCTTTGCAATGATGTAGGTTTCATGATTTCGTTGACTATCACTGGATGGGCAGTGCCATTAGAAGTGAGCGATCTAAAATCACTATTTTTCGCTCACACACCATTACCTTCACTCACACACAATTACCAACCTCATTCTGATAATAATACTATAAACATATATGAACACTGCACATACGATAAACACCCACTCTGTGTTCACTGAGGCAGGTAAAAGGCATTGTAATTGCCCGCACTTCACTGCCACATCAGCAGTGTTGTAATCACTATTTTTCGCTCACACACGATTACCAAATGCCAACCTCATTCTGCTAATAATACTATAAACATATATGAACACTGCACATACGATAAACACCCACTCTGTGTTCAATGAGGCAGGTAAAATGCACTGTAATTGCCCGCACTTCACTGCCACATCAGCGGTGTTGTTATCACTATTTTTCGCTCACACACCATTACCAAATGCCAACCTCATTCTGATAATAATACTATAAACATATATGAACACTGCACATACGATAAACACCCACTCTGTGTTCACTGAGGCAGGTAAAAGGCACTGTAACTGCCACATCAGCAGTGTTGTCACTCACACAGCTGGACAGATACTGATGCGTGTTTGGTCAGGGGTGGGGTGGGGGGCCCAGGGGGTGGGAGGTGGGGGCCCGGGGGGGGAGGAGGGAGGTGGGGGTCGGCTGGAGTGAAAGAACTTAATAGCTACTCTCCCTTGAAACAATTGGCACACAGAAAAAACACGCGGTATTCAAAATATTCACAAACATTCGAGAATGACACCTGCATTTTGGTCCAGTTTTTGCAATGTCATTCTGGGATGACACCCACGGTTAAAGGGTTAATCGCACCGACTCATGAAAAACGTACTCCCTGAAAGTAGACATCAGGGAGAAGAGGGTGGGGGAGGGGGGGTAAGGGTGGGGATTGGATGGGGGGAGAGTGTAGGGAGAGGCAATCAGGAGGAAAGGGAGAGGAGAGAGAGGCGAAGTGAAGAAAAGGGGAGGGAGGGTTGAGAGGAGAGGAGAGAAGACGAGAGGAGAGGGCAAAGGGGAAAGGAGGGAGGGGCAGACTCGAGCAAAGATGGGGTGCTAGAATCACCATACAGTGAAGTGGCTACCATCATATAACTCCCGACGTGAGTGAAAGGACGTCATCGCACTCAGGTGGGTAAAGGAAAACTGCTTACAAAATTCATAAACGTGAAAAATTGACCGTACGGGAAAAATTCAAGAAAATTCCTAAATATTTATGCATGAGTCACTGTACGCTTTCCTGGTTGGGCTTCAGCGACAACGTTCCCTAGGGTATTGGGCCTTGTACTGAATGGATAATGAAACTAAAGAGAGAAAAAGTATACATTAATTAGCATATATTTATCTGGAATTAGATAGACGAAAGGAATGAAATACTTACCTGACACAAGGAGGTAAGTGCTAAAAGAGTACTCGTGGAAGTCGAAATTCTGGAGGGGAAAGAGAAAGAAAGGGGACGGAGGAGGAAGGTAGGGGAGGGAGAAGAGGGGAAGGAAAGGAAAAGGGAGGATGATGGGAGGAGAAGTCCTGAAGAGATGGGGATATGGGAAGGGAAGCGGAGGGGTGGAAGGGGTAGGAGTAGGAAGGAGGAGAGATTCGGAGAGGGAGTACCATCGGTTGTGGTTCGTGGTGGTGTGTAAGGGGCAAAGTGGTGTACGAGAATGATATTACCGTGTTGTCTGTGGAGAGAGTAAAGGAAGTGGATGTTCTTAGACGGGGCAACTGTTGATACTGTCGATGGTGCACCACAGGAGGTGTTGACGATACTAAAATATTGGTTTCATGCAGGAAGGAGGAAGAGGAGTGGAGGGGGGAAAAGTAGAAGAGGAGGAGGGGGAGGGAGGAGGATAAATTAAAAAAAAAATGGTTGTATGTTGAAAAGGAAGTGCAGGGTATTAAGAATGTTTTTTTTTTTTTTCTGTGTAAGTTTTAAGACTAGAAAAGTTGTTTTCAGAGATGTAAATTCATTGATATTTAGAAGCCAGTATTACCATCTTCATCACCACTATTGCTGTCATCGTCATCATCATCGTCATCAATCTGAGTCGTTATTATATAAAGAAAAAGTAGATCTTTAGAGCAGAACAAGTTATTGACCTAATATTCTTACTTCTTTCTACTTCTACTTTTAATCCCTCTTCTCAGTCTTCATTTCCTCCTCCTCCTTTTCCAAACACCACTCATTTCCTTTCCTCTTCAAATTACCTTATCGGTTTGTACCAATTTCGTATAATATTCCATCCTCTTTTTTTCTACTTATCCTTATTCTTTCTTCTCCCTTTTCATCCCCTCATTCCTTCATTACTTTTTCTATACGGTTTTCATTACTTTTTATGTTTCTACTTGTATTTAATTCTACCTCCTACTTATCCTTCTTTTCCCTCTTCTCACTCTTCCTTCCTTGATTCTTCACTTCTCTCTCTCTCTCTTCCCTCGCTCCTGCACGTAGTCCATTATTCGATTTTTCTCTGTCTTCCAAACTGGCCCAATTTCTTCTGCCAAGGACTTCGTGTAATCAACTTGTCCTCCGTCTACTTCATTTCTCGTTCCTATTATCTCTATTCTGTCTTCACTCCTTTCATTGCGCCTATTCCAGTGTTCCTTTTTCTTCATTTCTGGTTCTTATCTCCATTTTTTTTCTTTTCTCTCTCCTTTATTTGCATGGAACTAGTTTCCCGTTTCCTTTTTTGTCTTCGTTCTTTATGTGCCCCTAATTCTCATGCTCTTCTTCCTTCCTGCCTCTTTCTTCTCTTTTCTTCTGTTTTTTTCCTCTTGCCTTGTACCATCGTACTCCCATCTTCTTCTGCATTTCGTTTTCATCTACTCTCTTTCTCTTAATCTTCCTTTTTTTCTTTCTTTCCATCTTTCTTTAATTTTCTTTTGTCCCTTTCTTATTCTGTTCTTCAGTACTGGTCGTAATCTTCTGGGCTTACGTTTCTCTCCCTATTATATCTATCTCATTGTTTGATCCTGCGTCATTCCTCTTCATATCCTCGTCTCCTCTCTCTCGTCTTTTACTATTGTCTTCCTCATTGTTATGTTGATTCCTCTTATCCTTTCCTCTTTTCCTCTTTTTCTTCATTCCTTTTCTTTGGATCCAACCCATTGTCATCATCTTTATTACTTGCATTATTCGCATTCATAATATTGTCATCAACATCCTTTTAGTTCACATGGCTCTCCTTTTCCCAATATGTTCTTTCCTTATATCTGTCCCTTTGTGTTCATTGTTTATTGGATCTTCTCATTTTCTTTTCTATTCCTCTTCTTCTTTTTTTCTATAAGCCCCATTGTGTTTGCTATTCCTATGTCTTGTCAGTTTCTTTTCGCCTTTCTTCTCTCGCTTCTTTTTCATCTACCCCTTTTCCTTCATTAGTAGCAGGTCTGATCATCTCATATCCACCCCTTTGTGTTCATCTTCATCTCAGGCCATTCTGATCATCGTCTCTCTTTTCTTTGTCTGCTACTTCCTTTCCACACGTTTAACTGGCTTCGTTGCTGCGTAGTTTTATTTCTCAATCTCTTCATGGCATCAGTGCATTTTTCGTCAGTTCCATCGTCCTCACTGCTTCCTTGTAATATTTTCAGCTGCTTGATATTAGAGAGAGAGAGAGAGAGAGAGAGAGAGAGAGAGAGAGAGAGAGAGAGAGAGAGAGAGAGAGAGCGATCCAGGGAGCATGGAAATAATGAGTTAAAAATGAGAGAAAAAAAAGTAAACGACCTAAAACAGACCTAGAGCCAGCGTGCTATTCTCACTCCCCCGGGATATTTATGAGAGCGATTATACACACACACACACACACACACACACACACACACACACACACACACACACATATATATATATATATATAAATATATATATATATATATATATATATATATATAACTCCGGGCAAAGGCTTCAGGGCCTATTCCCAAGTCCCAGTAGTCCTCTTTGGGGCCCAGTAGTCCTCCTACATCTCCACATGCCACCACTTCGGCGCTAACACCCTCCATCCATACTGAATACATGCTAGAGCTGTCTCATACAGGACTGGTGTACTGGTATTAACGGGGGTATATTTATGACATGTTGGCGGGTCATCTGGTAGATAAGAAAAGTCTGCTTTTTAAGATATTCAAATCCTTAAACTGTTCCCTGCCCCAGCCGGGAATCGAACCTGGGCCCATTAGGACTGCAAAGCCGCCTCGGTAAACTGTATATGTTTGTCTGTATGTATGTGTATGTATGTATATGTGCGTATGTACAGTATGTAGACCTTTGTGCGTATGTTTGTAAGCCTATGTATGTATGTAAAGCTTTGGGACCACACTCTCTGTCCTTGCTTTCCACTCATTAACTATGCTGTTCACTTTGACTAGGCGTAAAATTGTCATCTGTCCAGCTTGAATGTTTAGCTGTAACAACGGATTAATATTAGGATATGGTGCTAGTCACGATGAAGTGCCGTGGAAAAGAAGTTCTCATTATTGTCTTATTCTGCTACACCGCTACAGGAAATAAATTCAAAAGGTCTAAAACCTCGGCCTAGTTGAAATGAACTGACTATCGCTTCGTTGATTATAGTCTACCCTATAATAGCCTTGAAAGGGCCGATGTGTCTGTTGCTGCTTGGTTTCCTTTGTACTCCTTTGTACTCCTCTGTATTTCCCCACACATACTAACATCCACCTTCACTTTTCCTTTCATCTCATCTTCCTTCCTTCCCTTTAATCCCCCTCCCCATCCTTTATCTCCCCTTCCTTTCTCCCTTTCATCCCCCCTCTTTACCAGCTTCCCTCCTTCACTTTTATGTCCCGTACCTCCCTTCCCTTTCATCCTCCCTTCCTCCCTCCATCCCTCTCTCCTCTGCCTCCTTGCCTCAACCCTGACCTTTCCTCGTCGTATCCATTCCCTCACGTTCTTTTCCTTACCCCTTCCTATTTCCCCTACTATCTACCCTTCATTTCCCCTCCTCTTTGCCCACCTCTCCTGCTTCCTCTCCATCACCTCCCTCCATTTCCTCTTTCCTGTCTCCTTCCTCCTTGCCTCCCTATTCTTTCCCCCACCCAACATTCCCTCTCTCCTTCCTCTCTGCCTTACCTGCTCAAATCTTATTTCTCTTATTCCCCTCTCTCCTCTCCCTCCCCTCTCCTCCATTCTTTCCTCTTTCTTCCCTTGCTGTTTTCTCTCTCCCAGTCTCCTCTCCCTTTCCTTTCCTCTAACTTCTCTCTTCCCCTCTTTTAACGTCTCATCCCATTTCCTCTAACACTTGATCTAAATCCCCTCCCCCTCCATTCCCTCTCTCCTCCCTCTTTCCCTTTCCTCTCCCAATTCATTATCTCCTATTCTTCCTTCAATCTTTCCCTTTCATCGTTCCATCCTTCCCCCACCCCTTGCTTCTCTTTTGCTCCCTCCCTCTCCTTCCCTTTGTGCCTCTTTCTCCTTCCCTCCACCTTCTCCACACCTCGTAGTCACTGCCACACGCCCCCACCCAATCCTCACACACTGCCTGAGGGCCCCGCCTGACATTACAGCCCAAATCCACCAGGGTCAGGCAGGTTCTACCATTTCCACACGTTTTCCCCACGTCCTCGTCATGGATGTAGGGCCAGACGGTACTGAGGGAGGTGAGGCTATGTGAGGTCAGGTTCGGTGGTTTGTTTGTTTGGTGAGGTGAGGTTTAGGTTACATTTGTTTCTTAACATGGCAGGAAGGTTAGGTGAGGTAAGGTTAGTTAGGTTTTTAAAGTTGGTTAAGTGGGTTTGGTCAGGAATTTTCGGCAGTGGTGAAATCAGGTTAAGTTAACCTGTAGGTTAGCGTTCAAATGATGGCTAACCTCTAAACAATGACAAACGCCAGAAAATCTAAGGGCGCGAGAGCATTTGCCCAACGCATGTGATCGATAAGGGGAAATGAGGCCCAGAATTCTGTCAGTAGATCATACTCTGTCAGAAGAGTGTAGTGCAGAGTATATAAAAAGGTATAAGAGAGGAAATATATATATATATATATATATATATATATATATATATATATATATATATATATATATATATATATATATATATATATATATATATATATATATATATATATATATATATATATATATATATATATATATATATATATATATATATATATATCATCAGCCATTACAAGTCCACTGCTGAACAAAGGCCTCCCCCAACCTTCTCCACGAATTCCTTGACTGAGCCAATCTTTGACACGTTTTCCCTGCAAATTTCTCTATCTCATTCCTCCACCTCCTGTCTGGCATTTTTCTGCTACGCTTACAATCTCTTGGTGTCCAGTCAGTCAACCTCTTGCTCCATCGATTATCCCTTATTCTTGCTACATGGCCTGCCCACCTCCATTTCTGTTCTTTTATAGCTTCTATATTATCTTTGACTTTAGTCTGCTCTCTCACCCAAGTAGATCTTTTCCTGTCTCTTAAAGATATTCCCAACATTGTCCTTTCCATTGCTCTCTGAGAACGAATTGATTTATTTTCCATCGATTTTGTCAGTCTCCAAGTCTCACAACCTTACGTCATAGCTGGAATTATACATTCGTTATATACTTTTCGTTTCATACAAACTGGCCAGCTACTTTTCATAATGTCCCTATGTTTACCGAAAGCTTTTTATCCAATTGCGATGCGTCTTTTTATTTCGCTATCATTATCTTTCTTTAATATTAGTATTTGTCCAGGTAATTGCACTCCTCGACTTTTTCAAGAATTTCTCCACTTATTCTGATGACGCTGTTTGGTGTTTGAGGATTAATCATATTATATATATAAATAAATAAATAAATAAATGAATATATATATATATATATATATATATATATATATATATATAATATTTATCTATCTATCTATCTATATACAGTATATATATTATATCTATATATCTATCTATATCTATATCTATCTAGCTATCTGTCTATCTATCTATATATGGATAGATTGATTGATTGGTAGATAGATATAGGCAGATATAGGCAGGTCGGTAGAGGGATAGACAGATAGATTGGCATAGATAGATAGATAGACAGATGTATGTACTGATAGAATAATGGATGGATTGGTAAGTAGATGAATGATAAAATGGATGGACAGACACAGACACACACACATATTGACAGATAGATCGACGAATAGATAGACAGACAGATGGACAGATAAGACAGACTGATAGACTGAGCCACCAAAATTTAGATTTGAACAGCAGTGTAGGAAAGGATCAAGGGGATGCTCTACGTATCTGTGTACTACTGCATAAGACTTCTATTTAATTCATTCTGATTGCCACCAGACCATCATATTCAGCTGGTTGTATATCAAGGAGGTTAAGAATTTTTAAGCTACTTGCATCGAGGCGTCAGGTGTGTTAAACGGTCTGCAGATGGAGGTGTTATCAGTACTACTCTTATTACTGATTTAGTTTCCGTACGCTCTCCCGCAATGTTGCATCGTGAGAGACAGACAGGCAGACAGACAGACAGGCAGACAGACAGAGGAACACATAAACAGCTAGCCAGCTAAAACGATGGAGACCTGCAGAATGGTTACTTTGTTTATCGGCAGAGCAGTTGATTATTATTGGTGAATGGACTGATGGTTGGTATAGATGAAATAATTTACTTACCGACAGTAGCACACACAGTATATACAGAAATGACATCAAATATTACTGCTCCAGCAAATTCGATGAACACCTCATCCCCCAGGTAAGGTGGAAATGATTCTGCGGCACCTGACTTTCCACTCATATTCCCGCCGTTTTTCGTCCAACCCTTTAAAACATAGCATCCGATCTATCTCCGAGGGTGTGGGTGTACAAATGTAATACAGTAAGTAACCAAAGAATATATGTCACGGGTGAGGCTCATTCTAGTCTAAGTTAATTAAAACTGTCAGCCAGTAGCAGGAATAAAGTAGCAGAAATGAAGTAGTAGGAATAAAGTAGCGGTTTACTTGAGGAATAAATTATTTAGGGAGTGTCTGTCTGTTAGCATGCATGCCTGCATATGTTTTGCGTCTTCGTCTCCGGGATAGTCGTATTTTCACTGAAGCTAAATACAATTTTCTGGCAGCAACAATAATAAAGTATTATATAATAATTATGAACTGATCATTCCAATTACTGTGAACCAATTTTTCGCAAACTGCCTGCCTCGCTTTCGTTCTCTTCATTCTACCTATTAAACTTTCACGTCTTCCTCTACGGCAAGGGTTTAGTCTCACTTAAGCTGAATAAAATCGTCTGGCTTTAGCAGGAGCGGAATAGCAATCGATGTGAACTGATAACTGCAACTCTTTCCTTCTGTCCTTCTGTCCCATGTGCCTTTCACGTCTTTCTCTACGTCTACAAGGGTCTGATATCATCTCATCCGAATCTTTTCATCTCCTGCAACCAAGAGGAATATAAAACAGCGTGAATCGATCCTTCAGAGTCTGTCTTTGTCTGCCTGTCTATCTTACGTAGGAGGAGTATTCTTTCCGAAGATGGATATAATCGTATGTCTCTGGCAAGAGTGAATTAGCAATCATCCTGTCTCTCAAATGGCGTGTGTCTGTCTGTGTGTTTCCTTTTCCTTGCTGGAATGGTTTCTATTCACCTTGGCTTACTAAATGCTTGGTGATAGAAAAAAAATATATATATTTTTGACGAGTATAAGGCTTAGCTATGTCTGTCTTTCCGTCAGCTTTTCTGTCGCCTGTCCATCTCGCTGAAGATGACTTCTATCCAACAACATGATTCTCCACCAGACAGATTTAAGGGACAGATTCAATGTTAAGGGAAATACATAAGTAATTTATTTTTCATACCAATACGATGTTCATCCCATTTTGCATCACGTTTTTTATGATAATGTAGAATCAGAATTTCTTCAAATGTTTTTACGTAAAATGGAATACACAACATGTCATTAGCATCGAAAGATGCATCGAACCGCGAAGCAAAGGAGTGAGCAACGTGTCGATCAAATGTCATGGTGGTACTTGGGGGAGGAGGAGGGAGAGGAAGAGGCATGGAGGGGGAAGAGAGGGGGTTTGGAGCTTTGTCCGGACTCCGGACTCCGAACACCAGACCATTCTTGCTTTCCTCTCTCCGGCATCGACAAGACCTGGATATTTTCTTTGAATCGGATCAGTACATATATGTACTGCATATATATATATATATATATATATATATATATATATATATATATATATATATATATATATATATATATATATATATATATATATATATATATATATATATATATATATATGTATATAAATATATATATATATATATATATATATATATATATAAATATATATATATACATACATATATATAGTTAGATCGATAAATAGATAGATAGATAGATAGATATAGATAGATAGATAGATATAGGTATAGATATAGATATATATATAGATAGATAGATTTATATTTATACATATATATATATATATATATATATATATATATATATATATATATATATATATATATATATATATATATATATATATATATATATAATTAGCCATTACAAGTCCACTGCTGAACAAAGGCCTTCCCCAACCTTCTCCACAAATTCCATGACCGAGCCAATCTTTGCCACGATTTCCCTGCAGATTTCTCTATCTAATCCCTCCACCTCCTGTCTGACCTTTTTCTGCTACATTTACACTCTCTGTGTCCAGTCAATCAGCCTTTTGCTCCATCTATTATCCCTTACTCTTGCCACATGGCCTGCCGACCTCTATTTTATTTTTTATTTTTTTTTAATAACTTCTAAAATTGGTGTGACTTTAATCTGCCTCTCAACCAAGTTGATCTTTTCCTGTCTCTTAAATATACTCCCAGCAATGACCTTTCCATTGCTCTCTGAGAACGGATTAATTTATTTTCCATCGATTTTTTTAGTTTCCAGGTCTCACACCCATACATCATAGATGGAATTGTACATTCGTTATATACTTTTCGTCTTATACAAACTGGAAAGCTACTCTTCATATAACTCAATGTTTTCCGAAAGCTTTCCATCCAATTGTAATACGTCTTTTTATTTCGCTATCATGATCTTTCGTTAATTTTAGTATTTGTCCTAAGTAATTGTACTCCTCGACTTCTTCAAGAAGTTCATTGCTTATCCTGATGACGCGCTTTGGTATTTGTGGATTAAACATTAGTTTTACTCCGGTTCATCTTTAGCCCTACTTGAGACTTTCTGTGTTCAGGCCATTTAACATTTCTTGCAGTGTACCTGCTGTTTCTGAGATTAGGACAATGTCATCTGCAAATCTTAAATCGTTTAGCTTTTCTTCATCTATGTTCACTCCTTTGTTTTTTCAGTCTAGTTTTCTGAAAATACTTTATATGCATGCTGTACATAATTTTGGTGAAACTGTATCTCCGTGATGCACGCCCTTCTCAGTCTAAATGTATTTCGAGTCCTTATGGAATTTAACTGTAGCAGTTCCCTCTTCATATATGTTTTTGAGCAATTTTAGTGTTCTCATTCACTTGTTCTCGCAATAAATTCATAATTGCTATGTGCTCCACTGAGTCAATAACCTTTTCGTAATCAACAAAACCTAAGCACAGTGGTTTATCATATTCTGTAGTTTTCTCAGTCAGATGATTCATTGCGTGTAGATGATCAGTAGTCGAATACCCACATCGGAACCCTGCCAGTTTACGAGCTCTGTTTTCCTACAAAATTCTTTTTCTGTTCGTAAGGACTTTAATGAAGAGTTTGTAAATGACTGATAATTAGCTAATAGGTCAATAGTTACTAAGATCTTTCAAGCCACTTTTTTTTTTTAAATAAAATAACTATTGCAGTACACCGCGTTTTGGGAATTTTCTTATTTATACATCGAGTAAAAATGTGAGCAAACCCGTTTTGTACTTCTACCCCTGCATCCAACGGTAAATCTTTTACTATTCCATTCTCTCCCTGAGCCTTGCCTATTTTCACATTTTTAAGAGAAATATTTATTTCGTCTGGTGTTACCTCAGGTATTTCACTTGTGTCAACTGAAAAGTTAGCTATTGGTACTACTGACTGATGCATACAGTTCTCTGCAAAATTCTTCAACTCTCATCACCATCTTATGTCTGCATTTAATGACTTCACCATTTCTGTGTTTGAGTGATGTAATTTGTTGCTTTCATAGTGCTATTTGACTTCGGGCTTGTTTCAGACTCCTTCCTCTTTTGATAGTTTCTTTGATCTGATCCATGTTCCTCTTTCTTTTTTCTACTGTTTGTCTCATGTTTATGAATTTAATTAATTCCGCTCGTTCTGTTTCATCTTTCTTTGCTTTTAATTTCATTTCCTTTCTTTTTTCATAAGCTCGAGTGTCTTTCCTGAAAACTTCTTGGCTTTGGTTGTATTAGGTTTTCCTACTACCTCCGCCGGTTCTCTTAGCACTTTCTTTAGTCTGTCATTCAGCTTATCAATGTCACATTCAGCATTACTTAGAGCCTGAAATCTTTTCCTTATTTTCAACCGAAAGGCAGCTTTGAATTCTTTTACTTTTTTTGGGCAAATCTTTTCATCTTTAATCATCTTTCACGTCTGAAAGTGAATCTGGCTGTGCAACCCATCATTCTATGGTTACATTCTATATTTTCTTTGTTGACAACTGTGACATTTATGATCGTGTTATTCTTATCTGCTACTATGAAGTCGATTTCATTCTTTGTTTCTCAGTTTGGGCTTCTCCAGGTCCACTTCCTCTCCGTTCTTTTATGAAAGGATGTGTTCATTATTCTCATGTTATAAATTCCTACAAAATTAAGCACCATTTCTCCCCTTTCATTCCTTTCTCCCACTCCAAATTATCTCATAATGCTCATCCATTTTTTGATCTGCCAACTTCTGCATTGAAGTCTTCCATGAGTATAGTATATGTGGTCTTTTCTTCTTCCATAATCTGGGAGATGTCGTCATATTATGTTTCTATTTCTTCATTTGAACTTTGAGACGTTGGTGCATATACCGGGTACTTGTATTACTTTCAGGGTATAAACACCCTGATATATATATATATATATATATATATATATAAACATGTATGATGTTAGTTGTAGCAGTAGTTGCAGCGATAGTGGTGGTAGATGTATTAGTAGTAGTAGTAGCTATTCTAGTCAGTCTACGAATCACCATCCTCTTTCATATATCCATCCCTCTCATCTTTGGGTCCCTCTTCACCTTGCACATATACTCCCCCTAGTCAGTTTCATTATCCACCCCCCTCTCTCATATATCTCTCCACTCCATCCCTGCATCTCATCCTCAGGTTTCCCCCTACCCCTCACATACACTTTTCTGGTCAGTCTCCTAAACATCTCTCCACTCCATCCCTCCATCTCATCCCTGGTCTCTCCCTCCACCTCACTCATATATACTCTTCTAGTCAGTCTCATTCAACATCCTCTCACATATCTCTCCACTCCATCCCTGCATCACATCCTCAGGTTGCCCCTACCCTTCACATACACTCTCCTTGTCAGTCTCTCACTCGCTATCATTTTAGTTAATAAATCTACACTTTTTCACACAGGGCAACAACCTCAAAGTGAACAAACACTGGGGATATTCTCACTACCCCGCCACCATTTTCCCTTCGAGTGATTTGTGGGGGTGAGGTTGGTGGTAGTGGGGGAGGGAAAGGGGAAAGGAATGTGTTTGTGTGTGTGTGTTTGTGTGTGTGTGTGTGTGTGTGTGTGTGTGTGTGTGTGTGTGTGTGTGTGTGTGGGTGGGTGGGTGTGTGGGTGTGTGGAGAGAGAAATCTCTCTCTATCTCTCTCTCTCTCTCTCTCTCTCTCACTCAAGAACGACATAGCTTAACAGTTGCTCTTTGCCTAATTATTTTACCTACTCCATGTTATTATTCCCTCGTATGTTATGTATATCTTTTAAATACCTTCATAATTTGCGTTAATAAGATTTAGAAGAAAACTGGGGTAGGCGCCCCGCCCAGGGAAGTACTACCGCCAAGGTAACGGGAGACTCAAGGAATTGCCTGGATTCCATTTTCTCTGGTAGGTCTTGGTAGCTGGTTACACATCTTTCTGCCTCACACATCAGAGGGCATCAGGCTGCCTTCCTTACATAACACACACGTCCACATTATATTACATCGCCTTAAATCGGCTATCCTTTCTCCATAAAACACCGATCCTGTCATTACATATACACATTCCACAACATATCCCTGTCCCCCCCCCCCCATGAACAGAATCATGGCTGCTGCTATACTGGGCATTAGTGCAGTGGGTTCTCGGATGACCACCACCGGCAGGGTGGGTCGTCTGCCACCTTCAGTGTCGCGGCGCACCCCAAACTGCTCGTCAGTGCAGTAAAATTTTCATCTGGAATATTAGGGGACTTCAATCCAACATCAACTCAGTTCATAGTTTCCTCCAGTTTGAGTCCCCAGATTTGTTATTTTTGACAAAGACTCAAGTAAGCTCCGCCTCCGATGTAGCTAGATTAATTTTCCTGTTATATTTTAATTCAAAATTTCATACCCAAAGGAGTATGTTGCCTTGCTAGATCAGAAATTGCCGTGAAGATTACTAAGTTTAATTGTCCTTATTTCCACTATTCCACATACAAATTAAGTTCTTTTGGTAAAATTTAGCATTTCTGATGTATTTATCATTCCCCTAATGCCCCTCCAGAGCCGAGTTTATTTGACTGTATTCACAACTAAGTGTCCTCAACATAAACTACAGCATCAAAAATTATTATCCTGGGTGATTATAACGTCCATAATGTTGAATGGCTCACTTATTCAGCCACAACTAATGACTGGTCTTGAATGTAAGCTATTTGTAGACTCATTTAATCTCACCCAGTTAGTCAGTCAACCTACTCGCATACCAGACAACTCCAATCAAAATCCCCACCTATTGGTCTTGTTTCTAACAACCAATTCAGATAATTATAATGTCGAAGTGAAGTCCCCCCTCGCATCCTCAGCTCATTGTCTGATACAAGCCACCAGTTCAACACCTACCACACCTTCCTGCTCTGAACCTGTTTTGGTGACTAAATGGCACTATGACAGGGCAGACTGGGAGGGTCTCCAAAATTTTTTCATGGATGTTCCTTGGACCTTTTCTCTCAAGATGCAAACTCTACATTGGGCCACATACAGGATTACATTAAAGTCTGCATGGAAACATTGATACCCCATTTTAACTATAGAAAAAGCTGTAATTCACCTGAATGGCTTGACCACATTTGTGCTAGAGTAACAGAACACGAAACAATAGCCTATAACACTGATACAAGGACCAAAACTAAAGAAGCCTTTAACTTTAAGATGCCTTTATTATAGAAATATCTGAAACCGTGCCAAAACTATTCTCAGTCTTTCTAAATCAAACTTTCTTCATAGACAAGCTAACAAACTACTAAACAACCCAAATGACAACAAAATATGCTGGTCTACCCTTAATTCATTCAAATCTAACTTCACTACCACCTCTTCCATTCCGCCGTTACAGTCCTCAAATGGAAATCAAGTGACTCACGTGGAAAAGCCAATCTTCTTGTTGATATTTTTTCAACAAAGTCACCCCTAAGTACAGAAAATCACAATATTCCTGAACTTGATTTGATTCCCCTCAAATACCCCCATTCAAGATTCACATAAGATACGTACAGGCTGTATTACAGAATCTCTTAGTATATAAGGCTACTGGTCCAGATGAAATTCCTTTAATAGTACTTAAAAATTGCTCTCCAGTGTTGGCTCCTGTATTGGCAAAGTTTTCCAGCCTCTTGGAAATATGCAAATATCCACCCTGTTCCAAAGAAGAGGGCCACTTCTGATCCATCAAACAATAGACCAATCGCTATAACTTTCGTTCTTTGTAAAGTTTTTGAGACACTAATAAACAAACACATATGGAGGCATCTAGAAATCAATAAATTAATCTATGATCGGCAGTATGGATTTAGACAAGAACGTTCAACTGTAGACATTTTTTGCCATCTTACCCATTAGATTAACAAAATAGATCAACATGGTAAAAACACACACAATAGCATTTGATATTCCAAAATCATTTGACAGAGTGTGGCACCGGGCCATATTGTCTAAGATGTCACACTATGGCCTTGCATCACTGGTTTCTCTAATTTCGTCTTACCTTCATAATAGAAAAGTACAGGTCATGGTAGATGGAATTTATTCCCAATTTCATTCCATAAACGCTGGCGTACCTCAGGGATCAGTTTTAGCCCCAACTCTCTTCCTCATTCATATAAATAACCTATCTGTCACTCACAACCCAGTACACCCTTATGCTGATGACTCAACACTTCATAGTTCTTTCACATTTAGTACCTCCTTTACACAATCTCATATTATAAATAATAAACACAGCAGTTTCTCTGAACCAGGTCCTTTCTAAATTTAATCATTGGGCACAAACAAATCTAGTTTCATTTAATGCTCAGAAAAGTAAATACATTAATTTCTCCAACAGAATGAATCCTTCAGACTTCTACATTATTTTAAATGATGTCAGTATTCCCGTATCAACTACAATTGATATCCTAGATGTCACACGAAACAACAGCCAAAGCTGGACAGCTTATGTTAAATCCCTTGCTAAAAATGCTTCTAAAAAATTGGGACTTCTGTACAGAGTTCGTGAATACTTCACTGATGAGAAGTTGGCCACAATATACAAAAGTCATGTGCATTCTCAGATCGAATTCTGTTCGCCACTGTGGAGTGGATGTGGAGCGGTTGCATTCAGGCAGTAGGACAAAATTCAAAATAAAGCCATTCGATTAATAAAAAATACTGCCATTGTGCAGGACCTTCCACCATTATCAGTACGTAGAGATGTTGCATCTTTAGCAATATACGTAATTCCTCTGACGAACTTGCTTCAATTCTGCCTCCCCTTCACATTTTCTCCCGAAATACTCGGGGAGGTGGGAGCGCCAATGAACTTACACTCTCTCCCCCGCACTGCAGAACCTCTGCTTATCAAAATTCATTTATCCCCAGAAATACTACTCTCGGAAATTCACTTCCTGGTCGTTGCTTCCCACAGACGTTTAATCCACTTTTATTTAAATCCAGTTGTTTTGCATGTTTTATGAATGGAGGATGCATTTAGGCATAGGGATTTCTTTTCTTTATTTCCTTTGTTTTCCCTTCCGCCATTCATTGTCTCTCTCTAAAAAAAGTGTATATTAAATTGCCAAGGAAAAGGTGTTACGGAATATAAACAAATACCGTTCTTTTTCTTCTCCTCCTTCTCTTCTCATTACCCACCATCATCACCACCACCACCACCATTACCATCTTCATCATTCTCCTCTTCCTCCTCCTCCTCATCATCATCACCATCTTCCTATGACCTACAATCTTTTAAACTCCACTAAACAGCCTGAAAGGAGCAAGGGGGTTGTTTCCGTCTGGATTTCTCTGTCTATATACCAGTCAGTAATACCCACACCAGACCAAACAATCACAGAGGATAATACCACACCAGTCGATAATACCCACACCAAGCCACACCACCACACAGGACAATACCACACAGTCAGTAATACATACACCACGCCACCACAGAGGATAAGACCACATCAGTCAATAATAGCCACACCACACCACACCACACAACACAGGCTAATACCACACCAGTCGCTAATACCCACACCACACCACAACACAGGACAATACAATACCAGTCAATAATAGTCACACCACACCACACCACACCACCACACAGGATAATACCACACTGGTCAGTAATGCCTTCACCAGACCACACCACACAGGATAATGAGGCATGGTAGGCTCTTTCACTCTCTGAACAATATATTTAGCGAGAGAGAGAGAAAGAGAGAGAGAGAGAGAGAGAGAGAGAGAGAGAGAGAGAGAGAGAGAGAAGCTTTTTTTTTTTTTGTCTTTTCGTGTAATCCACATCACATCCAAGCGATATTATTAAGCGCAGGAGGGAATTTTGGAACGAGAGCGAGGGGGAGATATAGCCCCCATTAACTCCTTCAAATTGCTAGTCAAGAAGAAGTGCTATGGGAGGGACGTAGAGCCGTGGCATTATCTTATTCTGCCACTGAGCTACGTGAAATAAGCTGCAAAAGAACGAAAATCTGGGCCAAGCTAAGGTGAAGGGACTATATTTGTCATTGTTTTTGTTGTTGATGTTTTCTTGTTATTGTTTTGCTGTTGTTTCTTGTTTTTACTTTGTCTTTGTAGTTGTTGTGGTGGTATTGTTGTTCTTGTTCTTCGTTCTTGTTTACTTGTCATTCATGTTGTTCTGTTATTGTTGTTTTTGTTGGTGTTCTTGTCGTTCTTGTTGAGGATAATGGAGCCGAGTTCTTGCTTACGACTGCCATACTGCGTGACGACCACTGGGGGCTTCACGACGACCTTTACCACTACTCACACTGCCGATGCTGGGGTCACCTCGAGTCGTACTGGTCGTCTTCGTTGTCGTTGTGGTCGTGGTGGGCTCCCCGGACGACCACTTCTTCCTGAAGAAGCAGCCATTGCAATGACACAAGCCGCCCCTTAACGTGCAGCAGGAGAAATCACACAGGGAGGCGCTCTCACCTGTTGTGGGTTAGGAAGTAAAACTAATAGTAGTAGTGATGATAGTAGTTATTGTGATAATAATGATAACAGCAGTAGTGATAATGAAATTAGTAAGAGTGATAATAATAGTAGTAGTGATGATAATAATAATGGTAATCGTAAAAATAATAGCAGTAGTGATAATAATGATATGATAAAGACAGTAGTAGTGATAAAGTAGTAGTAATAATAATAATAGTGTTAGTGATGATACTAACAGTAGTGATAATAACAGTAATAGGGATGATAATAATAACAGTAGTAGTGATAACGATAATAGCTATAACGGTAGTAGTGATGATAATAATAGTAGCAGTGATGGAAATAAGAGCAGTAGTGATGATAACAATAGTAGTGCTGATAATAATAACAGTAGTGATGATAATAGTAGTAATGATGGTAGCAGTAGTGATAATGACAATGATATTAATAATGATAGCCTAATAATAATAACAATAGTAGTGGTAACAATAATAATAACAGTAATAGTAATAAGAATGATGATGATAACAGCAATAATAACAAGCCTTTACCAAAGACGTATCCCCATCATGCGGTAAAGAATATATAGATATGCACTAATAGTTATACCAATTTCGTATATATAAAGGGGCATAAACTAGGACTCGTACACTATTTATACCCGTACCGGCCCCAGATTGTGTTCATTGTTTGTTTGTATGTCTGTCTGTCTGATAACAACTTTATGTGAAAACTTGTGGTGCGATTTTGACTAAAATTACAGGGATGATGGGCTACGACCTCCTGAACACCTGATTAAATTTTGGGACAAATTGGCCCAAGGCCCGGGCTGTAGAAAACAAAAAATCAAAAATAGTTTTTTCGCCATAACTCTTTTTTGAAATTCGTCATATCGACATGAAACCAGAACGTAAGGGTGCATCTTTCAAATCTGCATCTTATAACATGCTTCATTACATCAGGGGGGCACCCCCCAGATACCGGTAGGAGGGTCAGTGTCAGGTGGGTCGGGCCTAAAATTTCAAATGGGCTAGAAATCGTCAATTTTCACACGATTTACTCCATATTTTATGTGACATCTTTGACTAGATATCCTGTTGTGTTTTATTCTGTACATCAGCATCAAAATGACTGCCGGGCACGGGTTTGCTATGCCTTGGCACCGCTTCTTGTTCTTTAAGACGTTAAGATGATCCAACAAGTAGTTTCCAGGATACAGCTATTTACAGATTAGTTTTCTTATATGGATATAGCTCGTAAAATACTTAGAATGTGGTAATTTCATACATAGGGACATACGAGTAAAGCAGGGCTTTTACTCTATCTTTCTGTAAGATATAAAGAAAATCCAGCAAAAGTTTCCAAAATATAACACTAGAAAACGATCAGAAAGCGCATACCTTCGCCAATGCCATTGCCGTTAAAGAGGATCCGGATCCGGATACGTATTAGTGGATATAGGATCCGGATCCGCCCCCATATTTAATCAGTTCTTGTTTGGTCTATGGGCCATCTTTACATAAAATATCATTGAAGTTCATTGCGAACTTTTGGAGATATTGTGCGGGATACCCTGGATCCTGATCCATCCCCAAATTTAATAATTCTTCCTTGGCCCATGGTCCACCCTTCCACAAAATTTCATCAAAATCCGCGAATAACTTTTTGAGTAATCCTGCTAACAGACAGACGAACCAACGCAGGGTAAAACATAACCTCCTTGGAGGAGGTAACAAGACAGATTTTTCCTTATATGGTCATAGCTCGTGAAGTACAGACAATATGGCAATTTTACCTATACGGGCATCAACTACGACACATACTCTATCTTTCTGTGTGATAGGAAGCCAATCCACCTGGTAGTTTACGAGATACAGGCCCGGACGGAAAGACGGACGGGCAGGGGCGATTCCTATATACCCACCATATGGACTACTGGTGAGGATAACAACAGTGATAGTGATAATAATTATATTAATAATAATAACAAATGATAATAATAATAATAATAATAATAATAATAAGAAGAAGAAGAAGAAGAAGAAGAAATAGCAGTAGTAATGATACTACTACTACTACTATTATTAATAATAATAATAATAATAATAATAATAATAATAATAATAATAACAAAGTGAAAAATAACGCAAAATACTCAAATATAAGAAGAAAATGACACTGACCGAAAAAAAGGAAATAACTGTGTGTGTGTGTGTGTGTGTGTGTGTGTGTGTGTGTGTGTGTGTGTGTGTGTGTGTGTGTGTGTGTGTGTGTGTGTGTAAATGCATGAAAACGAGCAACGTTATATATACATAACGTATTGTTACGTCCTTGTCCCACACTGCCACAGGCTCCAACAGCAGTAGTTCAGTACAGGAGGGACCTTGCCCAGTGAGTTGTTCTTCCTATGGTCAGCCTTAAGGTGTACAGCACACAAGATCAGCTGAGGCAAAAATAAACACTGGCTTCTTAAAGTTCACTGCCTTTATTTTCCAAATAATTCCACTCAATGCTTTCCAACTTCTCTTCGCTGTTCTCACAAGCACTGGTACTATACAAACTTTACCAACTGCTATTACACTTACTGCTTGACAACACTTCACTGATATTACACTTAATGCTTCACAACACTTCACTGTTCTTACATTTAGTGCTTCACAACTCTTCACTGTTTTCAAAAGTACCGAAAATAATCTTCACTAACTGCAATTGTGCTTATTGCTTGCCAGCAACACTTCACGAACTTCACCAACAGCAATGCACTACACTCAAACTGAGCTGAAAACCGACCGAAATCTTTCTAGTCTCTTATCCATCCTTATATGCTTGCATTGTACTAGAAGGATCTACTTCTCCAACATTCTAGGGCATACTGGTCTTATACGTGCCCCTAGCAACAACAGTTACCAACTAGGAGACATCAAAACATGCCAGAGTCTTCTTACACTATGTAACTCTCTAAATCATTTAGCATACAGACTTAAATTGAATTGCATAATATAACAATCACATAACTAAAACGTTATTAAAGAAAGAGAGCACAAAAATTATTGCATAACTTACGAAATAACTACGCTCACAATTGCAGGCTAAGTGGCAACTTTGACTCGTACCAAAACCACTGTAAACATCGGGAAACGTCGGGAGATATCTTGGCACCTAAATAGCAAATGTTGCTTCCTAACGCTATCCCCTCCCTAGTTCTTTGTTATCCCAAGAAAACTACACAGTATATACAAACACAAATCTTAATCCTAATGAAACATCTAACTATACACAAAATAATCCTTCAACTTATCTGGTCTTCTTCTGTGCCTCTTCTGACGACGTCCTTGCCACTCCAAACAGTCCACCTTTCCGCGAAGGTCTTCATCCATTTCCTGATTCACTTCTCCTCTTGGGAAACTGTCACCATCCTCTTGCACTTCAGCTCCTTGGTCCTCCTCAACATCTTCAGCTGCGGGAGAGCACGAAGCCTCAGAGACATACCAGCTCTACTGTCCTGGCCCAAGGTAATGCCACAAATGATTCACTTGTACCACCTTTGGGCAAGACTTCATGCCTCCCCAAATCTGATATGTTATGTCTGATAAGCAGTCCAACACAGAGTAAGGCTCATCCCATGGGCTTTGCAGCTTTGGTGACTGTCCCTTCTTACGCTGAGGATTGTATAACCAAACTTGGTCACCATCCTTAAAGCTCACGTCACTTGCCTTGGCATCATACTTGCTCTTCATCACTTCTGAAAACTTGAGAGTTCCTCGCACCTGATGATGTACCTCGGCCAGCCTTTCCTGAAGGTGTTTCGCATAACCAGTGGTGTCTGTAGGCAGCTCTTCACCAGGTGGTATTCCCATTAACAAGTCAACAGGTAAGCGTAACTCGTGGCCCAACATCAGTTTTGCAGGAGTGTATCCGGTAGACTCATGGGATGAAGACCAATATGCCACCAGCAACGCAGGTAATTTCTGGTCCCAGTCTGTTTGTCCGTCATCGCTGTACTTGGTCAGTTCTTGTCCAAGGGTCCAGTTGAATTTCTCCACCATCCCATCTGACTGTGGCCTTAGGGGGGTCGTCCTGGTCTTCTTGATCCCCAATAACTTCCAGCATTTACAGGACACAGCAGACTCGAAGTTTCTACCCTGGTCTGAATGTAGCTCTTGCGGCATCCCAAAACGACAGAAAAGCTGATCAACCAACATCTGAGCAACAGTCACAGCCTCTTGATCAGGGATAGCATAAGCATCTGGCCACTTTGTGAAGTAGTCCATGGCGACACACATATATACCGGTTTCCTCTCTGAGTGACGAAGGTCCAGCAATGTCCACTGCAACTCTTTCCATCAGTGCACCCACTTGGTACAGCTGGATAGGGGCACAACCACGTTTCTTAGTTTCCTTCTTGGCACAGCACACATCACAGGCCCAACACCACTCTTTAACATCCTGACGCATGCCAATCCAGTAGAACCTGTGTTGTAGCCAGCTTAACGTTGTCTTTAATCCCAGGTGCCCACTAGTGATCTGGTTACTGGACTCATCCAAGATCTTGGACCTCATCTTCTTTGGAACCACCAGTTGCCAATACTTTGTGAGGCCATCGGGTGTCTCCCACTGACACTCCAGTAGCTCGTTGTTCAAAGTAGGTTCCACTGACTCCAGTAGCTCCTGGTTGCAGAGCTGAATCTAGAAACCTCTTCACAAGATGGCTGCTCTGTACTCTGCTGCAGCCGCTCTAGCACTGGCTGTAAATCTTCACCCTCTTCCAGTCTTCATCTGATGCTGACCCTGTTACTGCAATACGGCTGCATTTCTTCCTATGATTTCCATTCCTACTACACTTCTTGCCGTCTGTTCTTCAGTCTTTTCGCACACTATTCATCAAAGATCTCCTGCACTTTTTCACTGGTGGGTCTTCTGCAGCCCTCTTCTCATTCCAACCATTCTGATCCGCAAGTAAAACTGTGCACGGTAAGCTTCCCAAGATACTCTATCATCAAATTCCTGAGGTTTCTTTTTAATTGGACTCCCATTATGGCCATGCACTTCACTGGTTTGGGGCCTAAAAACTGGGGCATCATAATTAAGGCCTGGACTTACAACTTCTGCATTCTGATTATTCAACCCTGTAATGCTACCTTTAGATGCCTGCGATCTGTCAAGCTTCACCATACACTGTCTATTCCTTTCATATGCTCCCTGTACGCTAACCTGAGGCTCGGCGGTGCAGTATTTCTCTACAGCCTTAACTCTCTCACAAAATTATCTTCACATGGTTGACTACATACTTCAACTGGCTATCTACATGCTGTTTGCACTCCATCACGATTCCCTCACTAATCTTTAGCTGGTTGTCTACATGCTTCAGGTGGTCGTCTAGATGTTGTCTGAACTCCGTCACGTTATTGCTTACCTCATACTTCTACTGCTCTAGCTTGGCATCTATTTCCTCCTTCAATTCCCCCATGAATGTATCTAGCTGTCCTTGCACCCTCGGTTATAATTCCCTCTGTTGCTCCTCTGATGCCTCTTGAAGTTGCTCATATCGTTCTTTTTGTTCTTCAAGTTGTGCCTCTAGTTCTTCCCTATTTGCCTTCAATAGTACACTTCTTGCCTGTACTAGTTCTCTGAGTACTTTCCGTCCTTCACTCAGTGTCTGTAATTGTTCTTGGAGGTCCTTTCTGTCCTTCATTCTGTGCCTGTAATTGTTCTTTGAGCTCTTTAGTTTGTGCCTGTATTTGTACTTTGAATTTTTTCGTTTATGTCTGTAGTAGCTTCACGATTGCTGCCAGGGAAATTTCCTTCTCCTGCCCTGCTCAAGACCTTGTCTTCACACCTTCTGCTTCCATGTCGAAGTTTAGACTCAGTGACACCAGTGTTATGCCCTCATCCCACACTGCCACAGGCTTCAACAGCAGTAGTTCAGTACAGGAAGGATGTTACCCAGTGAGTTGTTCTTCCTATGGTCAGCCTTAAGGTGTACAGCACAGAAGATCAGCTGAGGCAAAAATAAACACTGGCTTCTTAAAGTTCACTATTTTTATTTTCCAAATAATTCCACTCAGTGCTTCCCAACTTCACTTCACTGTTCTCACAAGCAATGGAGTATACAGACTCTACCAGCTGCTTATACACTTATTGCTTGACAACACTTCGCTGCTATTACACTTAATGCTTCACAACCCTTCACTCTTTTCAGAAGTACCGAAAATAATCTTCACTAACTGCAATTGTTCTTATTGCTTGCCAGCAACACTTCACGAACTTCACCAGTAGCACTGCACTATACTCAAACTGAACTGAAAACCGACTGAACTCATTCTAGTCTCTTATCCATCCTTATATAAGATTGCATTGTACTAGAAGGATCTACTTCTCCAACATTCTAGGGCATGGGGGTCTTATACCTGCCCCTAGCAACAACAGTTACCATCTAGGAGACTAGGAGACATCAAGACATGCCAGAGTCTTCTTACATTATATAACACTCCAAATCATTTAGCATACAAGCTTAAATTGAATTGCATAATATAACAATCACATAACTAAAACATTATTAGGAAATAAAGCACAAATTGCGTAAATATAACAATCACAAAACGAAAACATTATTAAAGAAAAAGAGCACAAAAATTAATGCATAACTTACGAAATAACTACACTTACAATAGCAGGCTAACTGGCAACTCTGACTTGTACCGAAACCACTGTAAACATCGGGAAATGTCGAGAGACATCTCGTCACCTAACTGGCACATCTCGCTTCTTAACAGTATATTATTATTCTTAGTGGCATAGTAGGCTTCGTAACAGCTCTTCTTTAGCGATGTATTATTATTATTATTATTTTTGTTTTTTTCATAAAACATCTCTGCACTATCGAGCGTCATTTATATTGTTTAATACTGAAACAGGCTGCACTAATGCAAGAGGATATCAATGTGCAATGATCAGAATAAACCGCTGAGGGAAATGTGCAACGAAATCTCAGTTTATAATTCCATATCGACATACGGTACTTTGCACATATAAGACACGAGAGGATATCGATGTGCGGACAGAATTAATCGCTAGTGAAGAACTATAACGAAATTTCAAAAGGCATTTAACATCACGAATCTAAAAAAAAATAATAATAAATTACCGTACCTGAACTCAAAGCAGGAAGAACAGCCAGTAAAATGCAGAGCAGAGCGAAAGGAGCCATGGCGTTCATCCACCTCGTTGTCAGGGTCCACACTGAATTCCCACACCCGCCAGTGGCCACGCTTGTGGCGCCTGGCCCAGCAGCCACAAGTGTGGTAAGAGCGGAGCTTGTGACGTCATAATAGCTAGCCAATCAGGACACAGATGAAACTTTTAGATACTGCTATATAAAGAACTGTTATTATTTATTCGGTGTTAATAAAAGTATCAGGAATTAAAAAAAAAAAAAAAAATCCACACCTATATTTATTTTCACGAAGTGTTTAGTCTACTAATAAACCTTAACAAGTCCCTAGGAAAAAAAGTCTTTTTCAAAATGTGTTACTACAGAGGTCAATGGGGGTGAAGACACCTCTCTTTATACACACCGAAAAATTACCCCCTTATATTGAAAATTGTTTATATTATGAAGATGCAGCAGTTTGTGCCCCACTTGGACCCTATTAACGTATGAGAACAGGTGTCTGTGTGTGTGTGTGTGTGTGTGTGTGTGTGTGGATTTGAGGGGTGTTATGAACGTGTGTGTGTGTGTGTGTGTGTGTGTGTGTGTGTGTGTGTGGATTTGAGGGGTGTTATGAACGTGTGTGTGTGTGTGTGTGTGTGTGTGTGTGTATTACCAGGTGAGAGAGAGGGAGGGATGGGAGAAAAAATAATCATTCCTTCCTGTCCTTCTTCTCCCGTTACTTCCCCCTCCCCCACACACACACACTTCTCGTTTGCAGCTCTCTCTCCAAGATAATGTGAAAAGAATAGACAGATGATGATAGTGGAGGTAGAGAGCAATCATCATCTTTGTTTGTTTTTATCTTCTTCCTCCTCCTCCTCATCATCATCATCATCATCATCATCATCATCATCAAAACCATTATCATTTTCATCACCACCATCCTCCTCCTCCTCCTCCTCATCATCATCATCATCATCATCATCATCATCATCATCAAAACCATTATCTTTTTCATCACCATCCTCCTCCTCCTCCCCATCATCATCATCACAAGTACATCTTCCACAGGGACGAATTCTGTATTGGACCCGTCAGCCAGCCTGACCGCGCCATCCCCCCCAGCCACCGGAACTAGACCTGTCCCCACCATGAGACGGTTCAGGACCACGGTTTTGACACTCCTAGGCTCCAGAGGGAACGAAATGGCGGCAGCTGGAACAAAAATGGCGTCAGTGGGAAACCAAGACCTAGAGCTGTTCCGAACATGAAACTACTACTACTTCGACGACTAGTACTACTACGACTATTACGACTACTACTACTACTGCTACTATGATTTCTGTTACTACTACTACTACTACTACTACTATACTACTATTACCACTACCACCACCAGCACTACTACTACTACTACTATTATTACTACTACTACTACTACTACTAATACCGCTACCATTTTACAGTACGAATTGAACGAAGAAAGTCATAACACTGCAAAATAGACGATAATGAAGTGTGTCAATTGTGAGGAGAGTAAGTGCTGGTGGAATTCAGAGGCAAGCACTTAACTCTTGTCACTGGCATAGTTACCCCAGTAGCGAATGGGTGAAATAGATGATAAGATGATAATGATAGGAGAGAGAAGCAAGCCGTTAAGAACATTAAATATTTTCTCTTATCAGTTTTGCTGCCTGTAAAGGGTAACCCTAGTCCCCAGGTGTATTTACCCAGCGGTCAACTTTGCCTTCCGGACTGATAACACACCAGATGTTTTTCTCACAAATTATGCAGAAAATTCCTCTTGTCCTTGAAATACTGGGTGTGACGTAATGTGGGAGGAGCAAAGTAGGGATGTTTGCCAATTAGAAGCCTAAATGGCGCTTTTGACACGTTCTTGATGGCACGGAATTGGTTCTGTGTGGAGTGTATGAGGCCTTCATTGGTAGCAGGTGCCTCTATTGTTTCTGTATGGACAGAGATTATTTTTAAGACAGCCTAGTGGTTAATTAGCTGAGAAAGGCGGAATAAGTCTGCTTTGTAAGGTCAAGGAAAATGTGTAAAGACACATTTTTGTCTCATTTTGTACACACATCCTTGTACACATTTTGGTCTCATTTTTGTACACATTTTGTCTCATTTACTGTCACATTACACTTTTTTCACATTGTGTTGCACTTTTCCCCAACACCACTCAATACGTGACTTTGATTACAAAACACACTGTTTGTGCACCATTTCCCAGTTTTGGTCCACTCCTCCATTAACACTAATGTGTGAATTATATTTGGATTTAACCTTCGAAGTCTTCACGTTTCCTCGAGCTTTGTGAGTACTTAGCCTCCACTGAGTGTGTTCTGGTTAGGTAAGAAACAACTTGCTTTATATTTGTATTCTGAGGTCTATATGAATCCTCCCTTTTGTAAAACAAACCCTGGTTTCTTGTTTGGTTGTGTATGTTATAGTGTACAGTAAAGTTAATTTAGTTTTCTTGTAAGCTTTACCTTATCCCTTTTGGTGATTAATTAAGGGCTAATAGTGCACTGTAATATACACTCCATAACATTTTGGCGACCTCCTTGCAAGGATAGCTCTGTGACATAATATTGGCAACCTTGACCACATACACAGTGCTTGCTCTTACCTACTTAACTGTAATCAGTAATCATGGCCCTAATGAGTGATAGTGATGTGAAAGCATTTTTGGTTTCTAAGCCTTCCCCAACCAGAGTGAAAACACTCACAAAACTATCTATCTATCTATCTATCTATCTATATACCTAGGCCGCTTCCCCCATGGAAAGGGAGGTAGCCGAGGCAGGACGACACACTCCCCACTTACTCATCCATTCAAACACAGTCATTCGCATCTTAGCCCCAAAGGGGAGAAGGGACAGATCCTCACCGCACCACACCACACATGGGTCAACTGCGCAGTGCAATCGGTGATATCTGCAGCAGGGCCTGAAAGCAGAGCTGGTTTACCCCTGCCACATCATAATAGACCCATCTCCTTACTCGCACTTGACCTGACTAGCTATTCATACCAAATGCGGGAGAATATCCCCTCAGGGCTGCGTCATCATTTATTCATTCACAATTTCTCTCCATTTATTTCTGTCACGCACAGCCACTCTTCCTTGCCCAACAGACATCCCTCTTGCATCCAGCACTCTCTTCACACTGTCCATCCATCCTATTCGTGGTCTCCCTCTCAGCCTTACATCTCTCACATCAGATCTAGTTATCTTTTTCACCAATTGCTCATTATCCATTCTCTCCATATGCCCAAACCATCGCAACACCCTCTGCTCAACTCTACCAGCCATCTCCCGAACAATTCCAGTTCTCCTTCGCACTTCATCATTTCGCACTTGATCCATACGCGGCACTCCACACATACTCCTCAGACACCTCATCTCCATTACATTCAAACTTTTCCTTTGCTACACCCATATTCCATGTTTCAGCCCCATATAACGCAGTCGGTACCACAAGAACCTCATACAGCCTTCTCTTTACATCCATTCTAAGCGAATGACATCTAAACACTTTTTTCATTCCTCCCAGCACCTTTCCTACTTCATCTATTCTAAACTTCACTTCTGCGTCTATTCTTCCATCCATAGCAACATGCGACCCTAAATATTTAAAACACTCCACCTCTTCAAGCAACTCACCACTCAAAACTATATTCATCCCCCTACCATCTACCAACCTCGTACACTTCATCACTTTACTTTTATTCTCATTTGCTTTCAATTTCCTCCTTTCACACACCCTTCCAAACTCCTCTACCAACTGTCTCAATCTCTCTTCTGAATCAGCCACCAGTGCAGTATCATCTGCAAACAGCAAAACACGAGCTCATATTGCTTGCCCAGGCCTTACAATTGAGATTTTCTGCCTCAGTCACTAAGTTACTTGATTTGATAGTGGACACCATGTTTGAGCAAAGTGAGTCCTCCATAGCTAGTTCTGAGCCATTTGATACTGCACAGGGTGTTGACCCTGAGCCTTTGGCATCAGAAATACCTGGCCCTAGTGATTTTTCTGCTCATGATACTGGTGACAAAGTGCAACTTGAGATAGCCAGAATTAAGCTGAGGGAACTAGAAGTGCAAGCAAAAATGAGAGAACAAGAATGGAATGCTAAAATGAGGGAAATAGAATTACATGCTCAAATGAGACAAAAGGAAGTGGATCACGAATCCAGACTGAACCACCCTGAGAGTTTACCTAGAGTTGGTATTTCATCTGCCAGGGAATTTTTTGATGTTGCTAGGAACATTAAGATAGTACCTCCCTTTAATGCGGAAGACGTCACTAAGTATTTCCATGTTTGAAAAGGTGGCAGATCGTCTCTCGTGGCCAAATGACTCTTGGACAGTACTGTTGCAGAGTGTTTTGAAAGGAAAGGCTCAAGACGCTTATATTTCTTTATCTGTTGATCAAAGTGCTAACTATGGTTGTTTAAAAGATGCCATTCTCAAAGCATATGAACTAGTGCCACAGGCATATAGGCTTTAATTTAGATCTACCTTTAAACAGAAAAATCAGACTCACGTGGAATATGTTAGAGTACTCACAGACTTATTAGATCAATGGTTGCATTCTTAGAAAGTTGATGATTTCTGTAAACTTAAAGAATCAATAATCTTGGAGAACTTCACTGGTAAGATAGATAGGGATGTGGCTACATACCTAGTGGAGAACGATTTAGATACCCTAGCTGAGGCTGCTGTTGTAGCAGATAGCTATAGTACAATTCATAAGCATGAACGTAAGCCTCAGTTATTTATTAAGGGTAGGAGAGTGAACCAACCAGTTTTTGTGAACCCTTCTTCTGGTAAAGGCAAGTCAATGTCAAGTGACACTAGTGTGAACATTACAACCCCAGAGCATGTTAGATCTACGAAAGCAAGTGAGGACAGTGTTGTCAGAGGGTCAAGAAAAAGTGTCAGGTTTTGCCAGTATTGCCAGAAAACGGGGCACTTGGAGGATTGGTGCTGGAAAAAACGAGGGAAAAGTTCCTCTGTATAACCTGTTTCTTTGGTAAACTCTTGGGGATCTTTTGACACCAACAGAGAGCAGCCACCCACAGATATTGTTAGCAGTAGTCAGACACAACCCCAGCAGGTGCATATTGTTGATAATGCCGGAGTGGAGCTGTCAGTGGTGGATAGACACACTCCTGTAGAGCCATTGTTAGACACTAGTAAGACTGGAGCAGTGCAGCCGTCAGGTTCAGGTGAGAGTGGTAATAAAGCTCCATCAGAGTGTCCTCCCCCAAGCAGTACTCAAAGTGACTCCTCCCCAGGTCATTTATTTACTAACTTTATGTCTAAGGGGTTAGTCTCACTTGATGGAAAAGGTGGTAAGGAAGTCACTATACTAAGAGACACAGGATCTTCACACTCACTAATGTTGAAGGGGATTGTTGATGTAGCTGACCCTAATGAATGTGTCTTGTTGCAGGGTATAGCTGAGCTTGTATCTGTTCCCCTAGTTGAGGTGAAGCTCCAGGCAGAGTTAGTTACTGGTTCAGTGCGTGTGGGTGTTGTTGACCAGCTTCCTGTACAAGAGATCACTTTCCTTTTGGGTAATGACCTGGTGGGAGGACAGGTGAGTGCTGTTCCCTGCGTGTCAAAAACTTCCTTGAGTGAGGATAGGACTAAAGAGTTGGAAGATACATATCCTAAATTGTTTCCCGCATGTGCTATAACTAAAGCTATGACGGCAAAAGCCAGCCACGAGAATGTTGACAGTAATGGCACTGGCAATGCCGATGCTGATATTGGGCTTGGTGATACCTTTTTTGCCTAGTTAAATGACTCAGAGGCAGGGGTGGCTCAAATACAATTGTATTTGTATCTAAATTGTATTTAAATACATTTTCAACGTATTTCTATTTGTAATTGTATTTTGGCACCCAGAAGAAAAAGTATTTTATATTTGTATTTGTATTTCGAATTTAAATACCACGCCACTTTTGTCTGACTTGCTGAGTTAGATCACAGGCTCAGATCGAGAGTCAACGTGCATCTGGGCAGACGTGCAGCCGTGACTCCCGAGTCCTGAGAGCTCTTGAGTTTTCCTATACTATCACCAGGGATGGATCATATACAATTGTATTTGTATTTGAATTGTATTTAAACACATTTTCATTGTATTTGTATTTGTAATTGTATTTTGGCTCCCAGAAGAAAAAGTATTTGTATTTCTATTTGTATTTTTGCATCATAAGGTCACAAGTATTTGTATTTTACCTCTAAAAAATCAGTATTTGATCCACCCCTGCTCAGAGGTTGATGATTCTCCCTAGACTGATGCAAGTGCAAAATTAGCTGATATGCAAAGATGTGATCCAGAGTTTGCCACTTTAATTGACTCAGCAGTTATGGAAGATGAATGTGAGTCTGAACTCACTGTGTTATTATTTAAGGCCAAAGAACATGTTACTCTTCAGACAAACCCTTAAGGAGTTAGGAATCTCACAGATCACTTCCTCAGCATATCATTCTCAGAGTCAGGGTGCATTAGAGAGGTATCACCAAACTTTGAAGAGTATGCTCAGAAAACTATGTGTTGATGAAAAGGAATGGGACAAGTGTTTGCCTTTCCTACTTTTTGCAACCAGAGAGTTAACGAGCGAGTCCTTGGGCTACTCCCCATTTCAGTTAATCTTTGGCCATGAAGTAAGAGGTCCTCTTAAACTCCTCAAAGAACAATGGTTCAAGAATGATGACCAAATTAACTTGCTAGACTCTATGTCAAAATTTAAGAAAGACTGGCCTATAGTATGGAAGTAGCCAGTCCTCTCAGAAGATGAAGAGGTGGTATGACCACTCTAAGAAAGTTAGGCACAGAGTGTTTCACCCAGATGATCAAGTTCTTGTCTTGCTTCCCATTCATGGTCAGCCTCTGCAGGCAAGTTTTGCAGGCCCTTATGTAGTAGAGAACGGGGTAAGTGAAGTAAATTACGTCATTTTAACCCCAGACTGGAGGAAGGAACGGAGATTGTGTCATGTAAATATTTTGAAGGAGTACCACAGGTGAGACGTGGCTCTGCTAGTGTTGTATGCATGGCGTCGGCTGTCGAGTTAGAGGAGGACGAGGGGCTGCCCTTTGACTTTGGACCAGACGACCAGTTGGAGAGAAAACCAGGAAGCTTGGAGTACACTGACTGATAAACTCTCCTACTTGACCACAGAGTGGTGTGCCAAACTTTTTGCCCTTCTCAGGAAGATCCCTGATGTCTTCTGGGACACCCCAGGATGGGGTGGCACAGCACGACGTGGACGTTGGATATGCCAGTCCTGTAAAGCAGTCCCCCTACTGGGCTAGTCCTAAGAAGCAGACCATCATTCAAGAGGAATTGAACTACATGTTGCAGCAGGGGTTAATCAAGTCCTGTCAAAGTGAGTGGTGCTCCCCGGTCATAGTGGTTCCAAAACCCGATGGGTCACATCGCTTTTGTATTGATAAACGTAAAGTCAACTCCCTTACCATGACTGATACCCACTTCCTAGAGTAGATGATTGTGTGGACGTGATAGGCAGTGTTAAGTTTATCACAAAATTAGATTTGATGAAGGGATATTGGCAAGTCCTACTCACAGGAAGGACCCCCCAAATTTCCTGTTTTGTGGTTGCTGGCAAGACTTATAAAAGTAGGGTCATGCCCTATGGTATGAAGAATGCTCCTGTCACCTTCCAAAGGTTGATGAATGATCTCACCAAGGATGCTGAGAACTGTGTTACATACATTGATGATGATGTTATTTTTAGCAACACCTGGGAACAACAATTGAGCCAACTAGATGCTTTGCTGCAGAGACTGTCCTGTGCTAATTTAGTGTTTAATGTAACTAAATGTGAATTTGTGAGGGCTCGAGTGCAGTACCTAGGTTATGTGGTCGGTTTAGGCCAAGTGAGTCCACCTGATGTTAAAGTTCAGGCCATTGTCAATTCCCCCCAACCCCAAAATAAGAGAGAGTTGCAGCGATTCTTGGGTATGGTAGGGTACTACAGACGTTTTGTCCTGAACTTCTCTGATCTTGTAGCTTCCCTCACTGATTTGTTAACCCTTTAACCGCGGGCTTGTTTCGCTTTTTCTTGTGACACCCGCGGGCATATTCGCGCTCCGACAGACTCTCTAAAAATATTTGCCAAAAATCGGTTATTAGTCCTAGAATATTAAAAACACATTGCTTATGGCACATACCTTCAGCTTTCTCCTGGGGTGTTTGTTGAGCCTTCGTCGAGTACCGAAGGACTTGTGGAGACCTCTAAAGTTGGGTAACGAAGTCTCCACTTTACACTTCCCGACAACCCGTAATATGATTACCACAGCCTGATATTATCACTAGAAACACTATTCTATGATTCTCAAATAGTTTGGAATCCATATTCCAAAAAAAAAAAACTCTGTGAAAGCAATGAAAATTACGAGGGCGTATGACCTTCCCACTTGCGCTAGTTCGCCGCTGGTGTTGTCATTTATTATTCATAAAAACACTCACAGTTTATATTTCTATTACTATATAACACTTATATATATCTACTGTACAGTCTTTATCCATAAGTTTTCTTCAGTAATAGTAGTTTGTTGTCACTGTAGGCATTCAATTTCTTTCAGTAAAATACGTAGCATTCACTTTCTCGTCCTGTATACTAGCATTGAGAGTGAATGTCACTTTCACCTTCACTCTCATAACTCATAGTATTCATACATGCTAGAGTGAAACTTTCACTTTCATTACTCCTAGTATATATACTCGTATTCTTATAATACTACTCATTTACATTTCTATTTACGTTCTCTATTTTATTTACATTATTTACATTCCTATTTTATTTACACTGTGCTATGCACTGTCACTAGAAGTAACTTATAAAACTATTTTCCACTGTTCATTTATATTTACATTCATTGCTTCAGCTGCTGTTTACACATTATTTACACATTATTTACAATTCCACTTGCACTGTTTTACTCAACAGAAAGATCATAGTCACTCTCTTTCGATTGTCAGCCCTTTACCTCTTTCCACACGAGGTTTAGTAGGGGGTAATGGTCACAGGGCCCTTTGCATGGGGCCAAAAAGGGGCCGAAGTTAGCAGGAGCGAACTGACGTACCTTCATCTTGGAAGATGACAGTGAACTGATAGGGGTGGGCTGAGGTGGCCTACCTAGGGAAATGTATTACTGCAAAAGTCAGCCTTTTGAGAGCTGCTAATATATAGCAGTGAAATGATTGGCATGAAATCTAGACAATACATTATAAATTAGGTAGTTCCAGGTGAATGTAAATATCACTTAGGCTTCTCCCTTCCCTCCTTATATATATTTTTAGTAAGAGAATAGATTATACGGCATATTTCAAGGGGAAATAAACAGCAAAAATTAGCGAACGAGTGCACGTGAGGTGTTGTCAGGTGATAATTAGCCAATTCCAGCTGTATGGCACTCTCACTTACCTTATTTCTTTTTGGTATGTATTATTTGGTATAAGAATAGGCCATAGGGCTTATTTCAATGGACGAAATCAGTGGAAAATTCCAGGGAATATTTACTTAGCATAGCACAGCCGGGTAGGCGAGAGGAGGAGGTAATGGAGGGAAGGTAGGGAGGGGAGCCAAGAAAGGGGAAAAATGGCTAAATTGTCAACAATGGATGGGAGTACAGATGAGATTAGGAGTGCTGACTAGTGTTGGACATTGGCAGTACTGATAGATGATACAAGCTACCACTTGAAAGCCCTGGCAAATTCAAAATAACGCAGAATCGCAAAAGTGATGCCGTGCGGTATGATCCCTTGCTCCCAAGCATCACGAAAGTGACGCCCCGCGGTTAAGGGGTTAAGAAAAGGAGTCAAGTATGAATGGAAGCCAGAATGTGAGGAAGTCTATTTTAAAGTCAAAGCCATCCTGTCAAGTCACCCAGTGCTTCAAGCTCCCAATTTTGATAAACCCTTTAAATTAGCTGTTGATGCTAGTGGTCTAGGGGCTGGCACAGTTTTGCTTCAGGATAATGATCAAGGCTTTGAGATTTCTGTGTGCTATTTAAGCAAGAAGTTCAATAAGGCCCAGAGAAATTATTCATCTACTGAGAAAGAACTCCTTGGACTCATACTTGCCCTTCAGCACTTCTCTGTGTATGTTGATCCAGGGTCAGGTGATGCTGTAGTGTACACTGATCACCACCTTCTGATATTTTTGTCTCGATTTAACCCGCTGCGTGCCAGCTATTTTTAGCCCTATGGGTCACCCCAGTGCTGGCCCTTTTTCAACCTTTTTTTTTTTTTTTTTTTTCCTAAAATGATAGATTTTGATGTGGAAATAACGAATTTTGCCGTTAAATGTCTTGACCAAGGCTCGAAAATGGGTTTTATTTAGTCCAGCACACTCGTCTACAGGTATAGCCACTCTCTCACGCTCACCACGTACGTGAGAGAAAGCCGTTTTCTATGCAAGGTATACTCAGGTATTTATGCTGGAAAGGTATAGCAATGTTCAGTACACTTTTCTGATTATTTATTACTTCAGCATCTATCACAATTTGTGTCTTTCTCACTGTGAATGCATTATCTTACACTTACTTGAAGATAGGTACAACCTGACTTCTTTACGTACAGTCCTGGCACTTACAAGAAGGTATCTACAACTTGACTTCACTATATAATCCTTACACTTGCAAGAAAATATTTACAACTTAAACTTACATGAAAATATTTACAAAATGCCTTCACTATGTACAGCACTGGGTGAGGCACACAGGCAGAGTGAGACAGAGCGAGCGTGAGGGGGGGAGTGAGTGAGTGTATGGCCTTGACAGCCTGCAGGATGGCAGAGGAGCAGTTACCTTACATACCTGCCAATTTTTACCCGCACTGGCACTGAGCACGCAATTACATCAGACCGTTTTAAAACGGCACTGGCACAAGGCGGGTTAAGGACAAAGATCTTAGATTGACCCGCTGGGCCCTATTTTTGCAAGAATATTCCCTCTCAGGAACGGAGGTGTCACTGGCATAGTTACCCCAGGAGCAAATGGGTGAAATAGAAGATAAGATGATAATGAAAGGAGAGAGAAGCAAGCCGTTAAGAACATTAAATATTTTCTCTTATCAGTTTTGCTGCCTGTAAAGGGTAACCCTAGTCCCCAGGTGTATTTACCCAGCAGTCAACTTTGCCTTCCGGACTGATAACACACCAGATGTTTTTCTCACAAATTATGCAGAAAATTCCTCTTGTCCTTGAAATACTGGGTGTGACGTAATGTGGGAGGAGCAAAGTAGGGATGTTTGCCAATTAGAAGCCTAAATGGCGCTTTCATCACGTTCTTGATGGCACGGAGTTGGTTGTGTGTGGAGTGTATGAGGTCCTCATTGGTAGCAGGTGCCTCTATTGTTTCTGTATGGACAGAGATTATTTTTAAGACAGCCTAGTGGTTAATTAGCTGAGAAAGGCAGAGTAAGTCTGCTTTATAAGGTCGAGGAAAATGTGTAGAGACACACTGTTGTCTTGTACACACATCCCTGTACATGTTTGTCTCATTTTTGTACACATTTTGTCTCATTTACTGTCACATTACACTTTTTTCACATTGTATTGCACTTTTCCCCAACACTACTCAATACGTGACTTTGTTTACAAAACACACAGTTTGTGCACCATTTCCCAGTTTTGGTCCACTCCTCCATTAACACTAATGTGTGAATTATATCTGGATTTAGCCTTCGAAGTCTCCACGTTTCCTCGAGCTTTGTGAGTGCTTAGCCTCCACTGAGTGTGTTCTGGTTAGGTAAGAAATGACTTATTTTATATTTGTATTCTGAGGCCTATTATGAATCCTCCCTTTTGTAAAAAGAACCCTGGTTTCTTCTTTGATTGTGTATGTTATAGTGTACAGTAAAGTTAAATTAGTTTTCTTGTAAGCTTTACCTTATCCCTTTTGGTGATTAATTTAGGGATAAGAGTGCACCATAATATACACCCCATAACACTCCACACACACCTTGTTTGTTACGATAGATAAATGGATATATAGGTTGATGGATTGATGGATGGATGGATTAGTAGATGAATAGATACTAGTAGATATGTAGGTGGATGGATGGTCGGATGGATCTATACAAAGAGGTGCATAGATAAATATATTAAGATAGATGGAGATAGATAAATATAAAAATGGGTAGATAGATAAACAGATCTTGAATTTGGCTCTCTTGTATTTTTTTTTTTTTCTTGGAAGGAATGGTTTGCTAGTTCCTGACCTTTAGTTCCTTCTTCCTTGCATTAAAAAATAAAAATAAAAATAAAAAAGATATTAAGGAGTAGAGGTTGACTGAAAAACAAAAACAAAACTGCGAGTATATTCGTAGATAGATAGATGGATAGACTGATATAAAAATTGATGGATGAACAGATTGATAGATAGATAATTTGACATATAGATAGATAGATTATTTGAGAAGTAGATAGAGATGTACTGAATGAAAAACATCATCACTATCATCGACCGCAGCAAGACTGGATTAGCTAATT
>NC_137027.1:30538723-30606223 GCF_032717465.1 Coenobita brevimanus
TCTAACTGGTATTTCCTTGCGTTTACCTGCATTACCACTCAGTTCTCTAATCGATTCATATGCTATTCTTTGACTCTGTCCATCATTTTTGTTTATTAAGATTTCAGTCTCTGCAACCTTTTCATCCACACATCTTCTTTTATCTCTCCTAGCTAACCTTCTTACTTCTGAATTCAAACTCCAGTACGCAGCTCTTGCTAATTCAATCTCTCGTTCATCAACGCATTGCACATCACTCCTCAATTTAGCCTCACCTCTCTTTTTTATCATATCCCACGTTTCCTCTGATATCCATTTCTTTCTCCTGAATCTAGGTCTCCTTCCAATCGTACATTCAGCAGTCTCATGCAAAACTTTGTTCACATCCTCCCATATCTCATCTACACTTTTCTCCCCCTCTTCCAACGTTTCCAACACCAAAAACCTATTTCTGCATTCTAATCTGAATTCCTCCTTTTCTTCTCCTTCCCTTCTAAGCTTAACAATATCGTATCTACCAACACCAGATTTTTCCTTCTTCTGATTTTTAAGTTTAAACCTTATTTTTGCAATGCTGAGTTGATGGTCACTACCAATATCCGCTCCCCGTTTAACATGAACATCTAGCAGAGAACTTCTATGCCTCCTACTGATAGCGATGTGATCAATCTGATTTTTATATTTTCCACACGGCGACACCCAAGTTGTCTTGTGTATATTGCAATGCTGAAAGAGTGTGCCCCCGATGACTAAGTCATTTGCTAGACAGAAGCTTCCAAACCTCACTCCGTTTTCACTCATCCTACTACCAACTCCCATCTTACCCATACATGCCTCAAATCCCTCATTTGAACAGCCCATTACTGCATTAAAGTCTCCAACGCAGATCAAAACATCATGTCTAGGTACCCTTCCTACTCCTTCTTGCAACTTTTCATAAAATGTGTCTTTCCTTTCATCGAGTGCATCATTAGTAGGTGCATAACACACAAACAGACTGATGTTGCCATGATTTGATTTAAACCGTGCGTAAAACAATCGCTCATCTATAGGATCCCACTCACATAAAGCCTTTTTTGCCTTACAACCCAGCAACAATCCTACTCCCTGATAATGCATTCCGTCCAGTCGGCCAGATATCAATAAACGTATACCATCCTCCAAATCCAACTTATCGACTCCAGTTAATCTAGTTTCTGTCCGAGCACAAATATCAAGTCCGTAATTTTGAAAAACCTTCAGTAACTCATCGATTTTACCGTCATGATTTAGCGTTCTCACATTCCAGTTACCAATTTTAATTGTATTTTTTGCATTAACAAAGGAATTAGATTGTAACTGAGGCAACCGTGAGATTCTTAGCACCCACTGCCCATTTAAGGGCTGCACGGGACTGGGGGCCATTATTGTTCTTTCAGAGTCCATCAAGGTTTCTTTGGCTAACTTCCTGAACACCTCGCCATTGTGTTGCAGTCGCAGTAGGCAGCTAACTTGCCTGATTGCCCACACCCGAAAGACCCAGCTATGCTGTAGCCAGTCACGTGCCGGCATGCTTCCAAGCCATTTCACTCACACACACACACACACACACACACACACACACACACACACACATATATATATATATATATATATATATATATATATGATAAAAAAAAAAAGGAAATTAGAAGGGTCATTACGAGCTTGACTCAGTCCTGCTAAAACACACACACACACACACACACACACACACACTCACACGCCACGTGATGAGAGAGTTAACCAGAACTCTCCGATGTTCATGTACAGTACACACCCAGTCAACTATGGGGCAGAATTTTCAGTTTCTCTTTCCTAAACTACCATAACTGCACACATCACTACCACACACGCATGTATGCACGCTTAGTACGCCCACAGACAAAAACAGATAAAAAACACTGGATGTATGTGAGGTGCATTGAGAGTGTGGATGTTTCAAGGTGGGAATTGTTTGGCTAATGCTTTGTTTGTGTGTGTGTGTGTGTGTGTGTGTGTGTGTGTGTGTGTGTGCGTGTGTGTGAGTGTGTGTATGATAAAATGAAAGTTTGGTGAAGCGCTGGAAGTTTAATACGAGGTGAGATACGAGGTGAGATAGATGATGGAGTTCCCTCAGTCAACGCATAAACCACCAACACAAACCTCCATGGCTACGATCACAAACAACTTCCATCATCACAACCGCAACCATCGTCAAGAATGATTTGCAACCACTATTAATAACTCTGGTCAGTTGCATCAGTCATTACCACAACAACACAATCTCTACCATCGACACAGTCATCAGGTACGACCACACTCAAGCAGCACCACCAGAACCACCACCATTAGCACAACCAAGTTCCACAGCCACTACATCATCAACCATTAGTATAACCAGCCACCGCCATCATTACAGCCAGCCACCGCCATCACGAAAACCACCCACTGTCATCATCACATCCACCTACCGCTACCACCACAACCAGCCACCACCATCATCAAAACCACCCATCTCTATCACCACAAACACCCACTGATACCACCACAGTAACCCAACGCCCTCACCACGACCACTCACCCCTATCACCATAACCACCCACCGCCATCACCACAACCACCCACCGCCATCACAACAACCACCCACCGCCATCACCACAACCACACACCGCCACAACCACAACCAGCGACGGTCATCACCACAACTATCCACCGCCATCACCACAACCACCCACCCCAATCACCACAACCAACCACCGCGATCACCACAACCAACCACGCCACCACAACCACCCATCGCTACCACCACACCACCCACCGCCATCACCACAACTAACCACCGCTACAACCACAACCAGCCACCACCATCACCACAACCAGCCACCGCCATCACCACAAGCCAGCTACCGCCATCAACACAACCACCCATCGCTACCAGCACAGCCAGCCACCGCCATCACCACAACCAGCCACCGTCATCACCACAACCACCCATTGCCATCACCACAATCACCCACTGCCATCACCACAACCACCCACCGCTACCACCACAACCACCCACCGCTACCACCATTATCCACCGCTACAACCACAACCACCCACCTCCATCACCACAACCACCCACCACCATTACCACAACCACCTATCGTGTGTGTGTGTGTGTGTGTGTGTGTGTGTGTGTGTGTGTTACCCTCCTCAACAAGAAACTTGCCTTAAGGTGAAAAAAAAAAATAATGAAAGCATGAACGTTATATAAAAATTATAACCGTACCCAGTTTAGGACAATACCAACATTCTGTTTTCAATGTTTATATTCACACAATTTCATTCATCTCAGGATACTATAAACAGGAGGGGTTCGATACAGCCTTCATTAATCCCATCACAAGTAAAATGCTTTCCTAACGTGATTTATTAGTCTGTTAAAGACAAGAATAAATTAAACCTGACGTCCTAAAGCGAAAAGATTTAAGAACTATAAATCCAACTTTCATTTTGCACAGAAAACTAAACTCCTCGGGTCGTGCTCCTAGGCAAGTTCATTTCCATGCCAAGTAATAATCAGCACATCTCAAAGCACAAGAAGTTACATGAGACCCAGATGCAGATGGCCGGGGTATATTCAAGGTTAAGAATTTCACAGTCTTGAATATTGCTGTAGTGTGTGTGTGTGTGTGTGTGTGTGTGTGTGTGTGTGTGTGTGTGTGTGTGTGTGTGTGTGTGTGTGTGTGTGTGAGAGCGCTCGCGCCTGTAACAGTCCATATGTCTTCGCATATACAGTATGTGTCTTCCACTGTGTATGAATCTGTGCCTAAATTTAATCCAATTAAAACTCAGGTATATATATTTTTACTTTTTCATGTTTTCTGTTTTTGTATCCGGCTAACCCCATTCACCCTCTCAAGTCGATAACGTGCTCTGTATTTTTCTTCCTCTTGTCAGACGATTATATTCACACTGGGAGAGCTTTCTATTAGTGAACGGTTTAATGCCGGCTGTATCTAAATTATCCAGTTCAGTACGTCTCTCCTGTGCTGAAGAAAACCGTCTGTACATAGCAGAGATGAAAATGAAAATTGGATACTGTACTGAAGGGGATCGTCATCATTAATCTCAACCGGTTTTCCCCGCACATAAATGGAATGTAGAGTTTCCCGAATCTGACACAGGGAAGCATAAAACTAGGAGAGCTTTCACCAGTTAGTAACGGTCTCCATTACCCCTTCAGTTCGAGGGCTTAGAATGTGTTTTATTTTGTCTAACTCCGGACGACCAACCGAGATTAAGAGAGAGACCTCGGAGGTTAATGGATGCATTTAGACATCCTTCGTTTGTCCGATAATCATCTATTCATCCATCCATCTCTCTATCCTTCCGTCTATCCATCAGTTCATCACTCCATCTCCATCTTTTATCTTCACAAGCATCCATCCATCCTTCTCTCCATCTATTCATCCATCCATCTATCCATTTGTCTCTCCATCCTTCCTGACATCCATCCATCCATCTCTCCATCCTTCAGTCCAGACATACGTACAAATCTCACTGAAACCTTCCTTCCATATTACTATTTTATTATAGCTACGTCCACAGGGTTTACTTCACTCACAGGATTACTCACAGATCTCAGTGGATTTCAAAGACAGATTGTGAGATTGAAAAAAAAGACATATTTCTACCTGAGACTGTTTGTTGGTGAATACAAATGCAGTGAGAGAGAGAGAGAGAGAGAGAGAGACTGTGTGTGGGAGGGGGTGAATTAATGCTTATTAGAATAGTTGCTTTTGTATGCGTATGTGTACTTGATCTATAAAAGCATTAATGTGCGTGTGTGTCCATGCGTTTATCGGATTGTGTGTGTGTGTGTGTGTGTGTGTGTGTGTGTGTATGTGTGTGTGTGTGTGTGTGTGTGTGTGTATGTGTGTGTGTGTGTGTGTGAATTTATGCTTATTAGTATAATTGCTTTTGTATGTGTGTGTGTTCGTGATCTATGAAAGCATCGATGTGCACATGTGTCCATGCGTTTATCGGATTGTTTGTGTGTGTGTGTGTGTGTGTGTGTGTGTGTGTGTGTGTGTGTGTGTATCAGACCTTGTTTGCAAACACCAGTGTGTGTGTGTGTGTGTGTGTGTGTGTGTGTGTGTGTGTGTGTGTGTGTGTGTGTGTGTGTGTGTGTGTGTGTGTGTTTGAGGTCAGCACAGTTAAATCATTTGTTTTCTGTCTTGAGTGCAAAGCAGTCTTTTGTATCTTAACAGGGTACTCATATTTAATATACTTGTCTGCATTAGTTTTCTCCTGTTCGTTTTATATATATATATATATATATATATATATATATATATATATATATATATATATATAAGAAACAATGAAACTAAGGCCAGGAGCCCGCAGGATTGTTTCCTCTAAGAAAAAATAAAGGCAAGATAACAGAGAGCCAAATTCAAGATCTGTTCATTTCGAGATGTCTGAACAAACTGCGTTTGAAAGACTGGAGATCATGGCAGTAGGTAACACCGACAGGAGTCAGTTCCAGAGTTCACCTGTTGCATATGTGAAGGACTTGAGTAATGGTTAACTCTTGCATGACAGAGTTGGACAGAGAAGCGATGAGAGTTTGTTGCTAAACGGGAGCTAGGCACCCGCTGCAGTGGTGGAGGGATTTAAGCAAACTGTTCAAAGGATCAGTGACCATTGAAGTAGCTATAGATAAGAGGTAAAGACGATACAGTGGGGTGAAGCGACAGAAGCTGAAGGGGGCCTGTAAAAGGAGAGGAGTTAATATTACGAAACTCCTTTGACTCCACCCTCTTGAGAAGAGCTGTATGCGGGAAGCCTCCCCACACAATAGCATACTCTATACAGAGGCGAATAAAACCCGTGAATAAAACCAACAATTGTGCAGGGGTTAAGAAGGCACAGAGTCGGCTTGGCGCACCTAATCTCTTGGAAGAATATTTTACAAGAGGTACTATGATCTATTCAAGCTATATCCAGCTAGAATGAAACCACAAGTATTTTTAAAGGCGATACAGAATTGGGTAGGGTATTGTTAAAGATTTAAGGATACTCCTGTGGAAGATTTTATTGGGTTGAAAGATGTAAACACTGAGATTTTGATGCCTTAAAAACAAGATTGCTCATACCCCAGTCAGAGATATGATCGAAGTGTGACATTAGGTGTGACATAGCCTCATATTTTGTTTATTGGCCTAACTGCTGAGATGGACGCTGTGTTCCTGTAATTGTTACCAAAACATTTAAATATTTTAACGTTCCTGTAACTGTTACCAAAAGGTTTAAATATTTTAAAATAACTACAGTAAGGTTATAAAACATATATTGATCGCTATAATGGCTGTAGATAACCCTTAATGTGTAATACTGAGGATATTACTCATAACTCGTTTGACGTTCAGCTACGCTGAGTTACTAACGCATTGTGTGAGGGTAGATACAGGCACCTATTATAACAAACAGTTCTTTACGCAGCCACGAGAGATAGATATACAGAGAGAGAGAGAGGGAGAGAGAGAGAGAGAGAGAGAGACGAGCCTAGTGTTATGAGCCCGGCAAACATGTGTTAGTGAGGAGTTACCAACTCAGAATGACTCTTCTTCACAAAAGACTACACGTCCCCCAAATTCTAATGACTTGTCAGCATACTTGAGCGCATACTCCATCCTGTCCTAGATGTTACGGTCGCTAAGCTCCTGCTGTGTGGCTGGCCTACGACGTTTGCAACTCCTGCTGTGATGCCTGTTACACACGGTTTGGGTGCTGCACTGTAGACCCAAGTTACTGTGAATGCTGGCAGGGGATGCGATAGGTGCATATGGCCGAGGTATAAAAACAGCAAAACACACATATGCTAAGGTATGGTTGACGGTTATCAGTACTGTATTATGTGACTTTTGTGTATATACCGTATGCAGTTATACTCCATATGTAATAACCGTATATGATAACAATCTAGTACAATATTATGTCACTCATAACATATAATATGGTCTTCGTCTGCGGTGACGCGGCATTTGTGCCAGACTAGTGGCATGTCGTCTAAAGCACAGGTGTCTGTGTCACGGGGTTTTTATATTATATCACTGTGTTTTTAAAATAAATGCTTAAATATTATTTAATTGATATTAATATTCATTAATATTAAACAGCAGGGACAATGATCGTCTTGCAACATCAAGCAATGATTACTTTACGCTGACTTGCTACGATTATCTAAGAACGAGAATTTATAAACTTTCTCAACAGTACACAGCAGAGACTAATTACTCACAATTGCTGAATTACTGTACTGTTAGCCTCTGGAGAAAGTTACTTCACCCCTGACAATAAATAACTAATACTAACATCAGGTTCTTGCCGATGCTTAACTCCTATGGCACAATGGATTTTAAGTTAATACAACAAGACTGGTCTAAGTACCAGTTATGAATAGTAAAACGTTTATGCAAGCTAGGAGCTATATGGAAAATAAGCTTAATTTAGAGAAATGAAACAAGATTTTACTTTACACTGAGCTCAAGAAAAAGAACTGTTAAATTTATTGATTACAAAAAATAAATTTAACGTTACAATTCAAATCAAATCAATGAAACGCACTCACTCACTCACACAAAAGCTAAATACTTACGCCTAGGAAAAACACCTTAATTAAATTCTTAAGACTACAAAATACACAAAGGAAATGCCAGTCGATGAATGCTATGTATCACCCGGGGGGTGGGAGTTTGGATTAACTGTACTAGTGGAGTTTGGGTGCTAGCTGACCTCTCACAATTCTTGAGCACAGGACCTCTCTCCGTCAAAGCCACAACTAGACTGAATTCAAATGATATATAGGCAGGACGCACAAGCCACCGGAAGAAGGCGTGGCTAACGGTTGAGGGAAGCAGAGGCGAACAATAAAGAAACAATTGTATCGCTCAGTAGAGCACTTAGTGACGTGCATTAAATCGGTCACTTTTGAAAGTGACGAATGTTTTGGAAAGTATACCCCGAAATGGAGGAAGAAACGGTTAGCTGAGCGATACACAGTGAGTTTTCCACTAATAGTTCGTGGCTTCTCACAAAAGGGAAACGTTAATAGAAGCAAGCTTGAGGGAAAAACTCCGTGATGACGGTGAAAATCCTGTACTCAGGTCAAACTGAGCGAAAAGTCGCTACAATTACACTGACAACTAATTGTTGTGTAGCGTGATGTATGTAATACACGGTGTAGATGTGACAGTTGTAGTGTAACTGTTCCTACGTGTAAAATGACATAGTAATAATAACATGGCGACGACGAAGGCAGAGAAGAGGCGGCAGCGTGCGGCAGACGATCAGCTGGCCCGCACAGCAAAACTGCTACACCCATTGCTGACCCTGCAAAACCAATTGAGGTGGAGCATCAAAAGTGTCAATGAGACAAAATTTTATTATGTTACAATTACTCTCTCTGCCTAGCAGTCAGTGCTACGACGTACATTCGAGGTCGCCATTAATTATAGCACACGATTATGGTCGGCAAGTTGAGAATCCCTGTGCAAACTTGGGTCTTCCATAGCCTCGAACCGCACAAGGGTCCTCAACCTTTATTCCTAAATTTCCGACAGAGGATGCCTATCCTGGTGAAATATTATTCGCCCATCACACTAAAACAGAAAATGGGAGGAAGTGCCTTAACCTACAGTACTTATATTAGTATCGGAGAGCTGAGAATCCTTGTGCAAACTTGGGTCTTCCATAGCCTCAAGTCGCCTCTGCGGAATTCTCACTTCCCCCTTAACCTACAATACTTATATTAGTATCGGGGAGCTGAGAATCCTTGTGCAAACTTGGGTCTTCCATAGCCTCAAGTCGCCTCTGTGGAGTTCTCTCTCGAACTTCCCCCTTAACCTACAGTACTTATATTAGTATCGGGAAGCTGAGAATCCTTGTGCAAACTTGGGTCTTCCATAGCCTCAAGTCGCCTCTGCGGAGTTCTCTCTCGAACTTCCCCCTTAACCTACAGTACTTATATTAGTATCGGGGAGCTGAGAATCCTTGTGCAAACTTGGGTCTTCCATTGCCTCAAGTCGCCTCTGCGGAGTTCTCTCTTCCCCCTTAACCTACAGTACACGTGTATGTACAGGCCCTGGACATACTGTGTCCTGTGGGGACAACAAGTGAGACGTCAGGTCTACACTTTTGACTGGGAACCAGGCTGGTCCTTGGATTACTCAAATAAAAGCTAGAAACCCTGGTGAAATATTATTCGCCCATGTTAGTCAGCAGTTAGTAGGCGAGACATCAGGTCTGCACCTACGTTATCACTTCCCTTGATGTATCTCACAACAAGGTTAAACTGCTGTAAATACAGTGTCCAGCGTGTCAATCTTGCATTAGCCGTCTTGGTCGTGCTAAGACTAATGAGTGGCATATGGTCAGTTTCCAGAACAAATGATGCCCCAAATAAATAATAATAATATTTTTTAACACCATCAACCACAGCCAAGAGTTCCTTCTCAACAGTACTGTAATTCCTCTCGGCGGGTTTTAGCCTACGGCTGTGGTATGCCACTGGGAAGATTCCACCTTCCGATTCCTGCATCAATACGGCACCTACTCCATCTTGTGAAGCATCAGTGCGCAGTATGAAAGGTTTGCTGGAATCAGGCAACTGCAAAATAGGCTCCTTGCACAACATATTCTTGAGGGTGGCAAAAGATCTCTCTTGCGCTTCTCCCCACTCAATGGTGTTTGGAGCATATTTCCGTAGCGCTTCGTACAACGGTTGGGCAATGAGAGCAAAGTTGGGGATAAAACTCCTATAATATCCCACTAGGCCAAGAAATGCCCTAACCTGTTTCTTGGTCACGGGTCTCGGGGCTTCTTTAACCTTCCTGATCTTGTCACTCTGACACCTGCAATGATTGTTGCCAACAATATGACCGAGGAACTCCACCTCACCGTGAGCAATCTTGCATTTGCTAGGCTTCACAGTCATGTTGAAACTCTGGAGTCTACTGAAGACAATTTCCAAGAGTCTGAGGTGCTCCTCCAATGTGGTGGAATGAACGAGGACATCGTCAACGAACATCTCTACTCCTACAATACCATGGAGCACTTGTCTCATGGCACGATTGAATACTGCTGGGGAATTGGTAAGTCCAAATGGGAGGACTTTATACTGGTACAACCCCCTAGGAGTAGCAAAGGCAGTGAACTGACGACTCTCAGGATGAAGGGGAAGCAAAGGCAGTGAACTGACGACTCTCAGGATGAAGGGGAATCTGGAAGAATCCCTTCGCTAGGTCGAGCTTCGTGAAATATCGTGACCCTGCCAGCTTGGAGAAGATGGCAATATGGTCACCCATTGGCTCAGCATCCACTTTGGTGATTGCATTGAGCCTTCTATAGTCGCCACAAATCCTGACTCCACCATCTTTCTTGCGGACTACTACCATCGGACTACAGTAAGGAGATGAGGACTTTTCGATAATGCCTGCAGTCTCCATGTCATCAATTTCCTTATCTACTGCACCCTGTAGTCGCATGGGAATTGGATATGGCTTAACCTTTATAGGAGCATTGCTGGTCAACTCAATTTTATGACACGCAACCTTTGCAAGTCTAGATTGGTCTGAGAAGACATCAGCATACTGACAGAGCAGTGACCATACGGCATTTTGGTCCCCTACTGCTAAGTCAGGGTTAAGTAAAACATCTCCGACAGTCTCTTCCTGATGGGACTGAGCGGTTAAGGGCTCGTCATCATGGTCATCAGCTGGGATCACCACAGCTGCCCCGGTTTCTTCCAGTGGCTGGTCACTATCATCAGCTACTCGTAGGCCAGTCTCCTTGGGATCTGACTCATGATAAGCCTTCAACATGTTAATGTGGAACCTTTTACGAAGATTCCCCATCTGTATTATGTAGTTGAGGTCTGAAATGAGCTCTACTACATCGAATGGACCCTTCCACTGCGCCAACAACTTGTTCTGGGCAGTGGGGAGTAATACCAAGCATTTATCGCCTGGACTAAACTTCCGAAGCTTTGCCTTCTTATCGTAATAAGCCTTTTGAACTTCACGCGCCTTGATCAGTTCTTCCTTAGCTAACTCGCACGTCGACTGGAGGTGGTCAGCCAAATCAACGACATAGGTGTAGGTGGTCTTGACTTCAGGGTCGGGTTCTTCATCGTCCCATAACTCACGAAGGACTTGAAGTGGGCCCCGGACCGACCTCCCATACACCAGTTCAAAGGGTGAGAATTTCAATGAATGCTGTGGGGCTTCTCAATAAGCAAATAGAAGAGGAGCAATGAACCGCGGCCATTCCTTTGGCTGTTCGGCGGTCATGCACCTCAACATCTTGAGAGTTCCATTGAACCTCTCACACAACCCGTTACACATGGGATGATATGGCGTAGTTCGTAAGCCTCGGATGGACAGCAACCTGAACGTTTCGTTCATCATTGCCGAAGTGAACTGCGAACCCCGGTCGCTAAAGACTTCCTTAGGGATACCTACACGACAGAACACTTCAATTAATGCCTCAGCAACAGTGACGGCCTCTATATTCTTAAGGGCCACGGCTTCAGGCCACCGTGTGCTGAAATCAACTATAGTGAGGATATACTTTGATCCATCACTAGCCCTAGGAGAGATTGGCCCAACTATGTCAACTGCTACTCTCTCGAACGGTTCAGAGATTACGGGCATTGGCTTCAATGGAGCAGGACGGACACGTCCCTGGTCAGTGGTACGCTGACACACATCACAGGAACGTACGAGCCTTGTTATTTCCCGTCCCATTCCTGGCCAGAAAAAGTCAGCATGGATGCGGTCAGAGGTCTTCTTTTGACCCATGTGACCTCCCATCGCTGAACAGTGACCTAATTCAAACACTGCTCGGCGATACTTTCCAGGAACGACAAACTGCAGTCGAACCTCACCCTGGGGTGTCTGTGACTCACGGTACAGCCGTCCTCGCTTACGAAGGAACCTGGCTTGTCCTCCCCTTGAATACTTGATCACTTTACCCTCCAGCTTCTTGCGCACTGAGGCAAGTGTCGAGTCAGTCTGTTGCTCTTGGACAAGTATAGGACTACATAATAGATAGATAGATAAATAGATAGATAGAAGCAGGAAGTCAGATGATGAGAAGGTGTTGTGTCTGCGAGAATCGAGCAGTGCTAAACATGCTTACACACTCTTAACACTGAGGAAAGCTGACGACAGTGGCCAGTAAGGAGATGATGCAGTTAGCTGTCAGCAGTCCTCTAGTGAACAAAGACCTAGTCCATCCACGAGGAACACATGTGACACACCCCTGCTATACCAGAATTTAGGAAAGAGAGCTCAGACGGAGATTAGCCACAGAAGAGGCAACAGAGGAGTAGACAGGCCTCAGAGGAGACAGGTGACGGGAGATGGGCTTGGCAATTTGAGAGAGAGAGAGACAGATAGCGAGACAGGGAGGTAGCTACCCGGGACTTATATTCGTTCCGTGTGAGAGACTTGTTAATATTTCCAAGACAAATAAAAATAGTCCCATACTATTCTTTACCTCTCCTGTCACTACATGACATTTGGTGGGGAAGCTACTACAAGATATAAAAGCCGCTCGACCACAAGTCTAAAATATACTTCTCTACAAGTAATTACAAAGTCTTTATGACATTTGGTAGCAGCGAACGTATACGAACCTCGTCTACGAATCAACATTAAATTCCTACAAAGTATCAAGATTGAAAACAAGAATATCTCTCTTAACCAACAACATAACCAGCTCCTGACGCTTCTCTCCATCAAGCCCCCTCCGTCTCCCAGATCATCATGCTGATGCAGAGGTTAAGAGATCACACGACGCCTTGCAAGTAGCTTAACGACAAACCAGCAAATCTGCGGACATCGTCTCCGAATTAAAAGCAAATTTCTACAAAAGCAACCGAGACTACAAGATTAGCTTCAGTTCTACATTGAATCCTACAAAATACAGCCTACAGTGCAAATAGTCTACAAGTCTATGATGAATCAGCGAACTACAGCCATCTACAATCAACTACAATTAACAACTCTACGTCGTCTGTATAATCTTCTACACGCACCTACAAGTAGCGGCAGTCTTCATCCCACAACGAGTAAATCACTAGAGAAAAGGACCGAGAAAACATCGACATAGAAAACCGGAACAAACAAACGAAGAGTGAGACACGACTCATAACTCATCTTACTCACTCATCTTCACTCAAGTTACTCATCGCTACTCATTCACTCACCACAGCTACCAGTGTGGGAAGTTGAGGTCATCATGCGTGCTTGCTGAACAGACGCCACGTCAGTCAACACACCACCTGCACCACCACTCACACCATTCCCACCACGGTAAAAATTAGTGAGTTACATAGTTACTTCATTTATACAATACACAGTGATAGACAATAAGCTTCTGCACAAACATATAAAACGTGCTGTATAGTTACAGTTTAAATACACATACTTACTTCCGTTATCTGCATAACTCAAACACTAAATAATCACCAACAATAAATATTCTACACTGTATATATTCATTCATTTATTATAACATTTATTTACTACCAACGAGTATTACCATTTATACCTACATAAAATACTTGTTTCATACATAAAACTATACATTATTACATCTACAAAGTAATAAAGAAAATATACCATCACAGTTACTCAGTGAGCGATTAAAAGAACTGTATTTAACATTTATTAATTAAAGCTACCTAGTGGAAACAGATAAATTAAATTACAAGGTAAACTAGAAGAAAAAAAAAAAATGGCCAACACAAATGCCGTTAGCAAGAGTGAACATCTTCAACACAATCGTGAAGACAATGATTTCCACACAGTGCTGACACACATATTACTCACGATAGGTACAGGTGAACAACAAATCAGTGTATATAGTTAATACTGTATATATGTATATATTTTTTATATAAAATAAAATATGGGACTATATAATATCGTTTTCAATAATATCTGTGCAATATAAACTAAACTTTAAAAAAAAGTATCCCAAGGAAATTAGCCAGCAATTATGTAACCATGAACAACATGGAAAAAGTGTACACAAGCAAAGAGAAACAAACTATAGAAAATCAATAAAAAAATAAAAAAAATAAAAAAGAAAAGAAAGAAAGAAAGAAAAGTAAGAAAGAAAAAAGAGAAATAGAGTAAGATCACATAACAAACAAATGAAAATAAGTGTAAATGTTACTATATATGCCAAAATACCACATAAACTACAAACAAAAAAGCAAATTGTGTCTCCACAAACAAGTGGCATGACACATCATCACTATCATCGACCGCAGCATATGTTAGGACTGCAGTTATTACAATTTTGTTACTCCATATTACAATTATGTACCTACAAACGATATGTAACAATTATGTAACGACAAACGATTGCATTATGTTACACTTTGCCAATTATGTAACAGTTGCATTAACAAGATGTAACTTTTATGTAACTTTAACCACAATTATGTACCTACAAACGATATGTAACAATTATGTAACGACAAACGATTGCATTATGTTACACTTTCCCAATTATGTAACAGTTGCATTAACAAGATGTAACTTTTATGTAACTTTAACTACAATTATAAGGCCAAGACACTTATGTAATAGTTGCATTAACAAATGTAACTACAATTATAAGGCCAACACAATTATGCATTACCACAATATTTTGTAACAATTCATAAAATGTTACAATTATGTAGTACCACAATGTTAGTACAATATTATGTCATACAATTATAGCACAATTCTATATTACCAGTATCATCATACAAGTTAGGTGAAATATTAGACATTACTAAAGTGATAACTCAAATATGTAATGTATAACCTAGCAATATTACCATTGCACAATTATATGCGTACGTCTGTTGTACATGCACGTCATACAAAGTGTTATACAACAACCATTGTATTTATTCAAATATGTATACAACTTGTTTAAAATGTAATATTACTGAATAATCACTATTTACTATGAATAATATATGTATACATTATTCATACAATTATGTTACTTTTACAATATTATGTATTTCACTTAATTAGCTTATAAGTTCATTATAATGTGTATGTAGTATGTATTAATATATTATAACTATTAAATGTCGATGGTACGCCATTTTCGCGCGACCGAGCAGATATAGGACTACATAATAGATAGATAGATAAATAGATAGATAGAAGCAGGAAGTCAGATGATGAGAAGGTGTTGTGTCTGCGAGAATCGAGCAGTGCTAAACATGCTTACACACTCTTAACACTGAGGAAAGCTGACGACAGCGGCCAGTAAGGAGATGATGCAGTTACTGTAGCTGTCAGCAGTCCTCTAGTGAACAAAGACCTAGTCCATCCACGAGGAACACATGTGACACACCCCTGCTATACCAGAATTTAGGAAAGAGAGCTCAGATGGAGATTAGCCACAGAAGAGGCAACAGAGGAGTAGACAGGCCTCAGAGGAGACAGGTGACGGGAGATGGGCTTGGCAATTTGAGAGAGAGAGACAGATAGCGAGACAGGGAGGTAGCTACCCGGGACTTATATTCGTTCCGTGTGAGAGACTTGTTAATATTTCCAAGACAAATAAAAATAGTCCCATACTATTCTTTACCTCTCCTGTCACTACATGACATTTGGTGGGGAAGCTACTACAAGATATAAAAGCCGCTCGACCACAAGTCTAAAATATACTTCTCTACAAGTAATTACAAAGTCTTTATGACATTTGGTAGCAGCGAACGTATACGAACCTCGTCTACGAATCAACATTAAATTCCTACAAAGTATCAAGATTGAAAACAAGAATATCTCTCTTAACCAACAACATAACCAGCTCCTGACGCTTCTCTCCATCAAGCCCCCTCCGTCTCCCAGATCATCATGCTGATGCAGAGGTTAAGAGATCACACGACGCCTTGCAAGTAGCTTAACGACAAACCAGCAAATCTGCGGACATCGTCTCCGAATTAAAAGCAAATTTCTACAAAAGCAACCGAGACTACAAGATTAGCTTCAGTTCTACATTGAATCCTACAAAATACAGCCTACAGTGCAAATAGTCTACAAGTCTACGACGAATCAGCGAACTACAGCCATCTACAATCAACTACAATTAACAACTCTACGTCGTCTGTATAATCTTCTACACGCACCTACAAGTAGCGGCAGTCTTCATCCCACAACGAGTAAATCACTAGAGAAAAGGACCGAGAAAACATCGACATAGAAAACCGGAACAAACAAACGAAGAGTGAGACACGACTCATAACTCATCTTACTCACTCATCTTCACTCAAGTTACTCATCGCTACTCATTCACTCACCACAGCTACCAGTGTGGGAAGTTGAGGTCATCATGCGTGCTTGCTGAACAGACGCCACGTCAGTCAACACACCACCTGCACCACCACTCACACCATTCCCACCACGGTAAAAATTAGTGAGTTACATAGTTACTTCATTTATACAATACACAGTGATAGACAATAAGCTTCTGCACAAACATATAAAACGTGCTGTATAGTTACAGTTTAAATACACATACTTACTTCCGTTATCTGCATAACTCAAACACTAAATAATCACCAACAATAAATATTCTACACTGTATATATTCATTCATTTATTATAACATTTATTTACTACCAACGAGTATTACCATTTATACCTACATAAAATACTTGTTTCATACATAAAACTATACATTATTACATCTACAAAGTAATAAAGAAAATATACCATCACAGTTACTCAGTGAGCGATTAAAAGAACTGTATTTAACATTTATTAATTAAAGCTACCTAGTGGAAACAGATAAATTAAATTACAAGGTAAACTAGAAGAAAAAAAAAAAATGGCCAACACAAATGCCGTTAGCAAGAGTGAACATCTTCAACACAATCGTGAAGACAATGATTTCCACACAGTGCTGACACACATATTACTCACGATAGGTACAGGTGAACAACAAATCAGTGTATATAGTTAATACTGTATATATGTATATATTTTTTATATAAAATAAAATATGGGACTATATAATATCGTTTTCAATAATATCTGTGCAATATAAACTAAACTTTAAAAAAAAGTATCCCAAGGAAATTAGCCAGCAATTATGTAACCATGAACAACATGGAAAAAGTGTACACAAGCAAAGAGAAACAAACTATAGAAAATCAATAAAAAAAAAATAAAAAAAAACTAAAAAGAAAAGAAAGAAAGAAAGAAAAGTAAGAAAGAAAAAAGAGAAATAGAGTAAGATCACATAACAAACAAATGAAAATAAGTGTAAATGTTACTATATATGCCAAAATACCACATAAACTACAAACAAAAAAGCAAATTGTGTCTCCACAAACAAGTGGCATGACACATCATCACTATCATCGACCGCAGCATATGTTAGGACTGCAGTTATTACAATTTTGTTACTCCATATTACAATTATGTACCTACAAACGATATGTAACAATTATGTAACGACAAACGATTGCATTATGTTACACTTTGCCAATTATGTAACAGTTGCATTAACAAGATGTAACTTTTATGTAACTTTAACCACAATTATGTACCTACAAACGATATGTAACAATTATGTAACGACAAACGATTGCATTATGTTACACTTTGCCAATTATGTAACAGTTGCATTAACAAGATGTAACTTTTATGTAACTTTAACTACAATTATAAGGCCAAGACACTTATGTAATAGTTGCATTAACAAATGTAACTACAATTATAAGGCCAACACAATTATGCATTACCACAATATTTTGTAACAATTCATAAAATGTTACAATTATGTAGTACCACAATGTTAGTACAATATTATGTCATACAATTATAGCACAATTCTATATTACCAGTATCATCATACAAGTTAGGTGAAATATTAGACATTACTAAAGTGATAACTCAAATATGTAATGTATAACCTAGCAATATTACCATTGCACAATTATATGCGTACGTCTGTTGTACATGCACGTCATACAAAGTGTTATACAACAACCATTGTATTTATTCAAATATGTATACAACTTGTTTAAAATGTAATATTACTGAATAATCACTATTTACTATGAATAATATATGTATACATTATTCATACAATTATGTTACTTTTACAATATTATGTATTTCACTTAATTAGCTTATAAGTTCATTATAATGTGTATGTAGTATGTATTAATATATTATAACTATTAAATGTCGATGGTACGCCATTTTCGCGCGACCGAGCAGATATAGGACTACATAATAGATAGATAGATAAATAGATAGATAGAAGCAGGAAGTCAGATGATGAGAAGGTGTTGTGTCTGCGAGAATCGAGCAGTGCTAAACATGCTTACACACTCTTAACACTGAGGAAAGCTGACGACAGCGGCCAGTAAGGAGATGATGCAGTTACTGTAGCTGTCAGCAGTCCTCTAGTGAACAAAGACCTAGTCCATCCACGAGGAACACATGTGACACACCCCTGCTATACCAGAATTTAGGAAAGAGAGCTCAGATGGAGATTAGCCACAGAAGAGGCAACAGAGGAGTAGACAGGCCTCAGAGGAGACAGGTGACGGGAGATGGGCTTGGCAATTTGAGAGAGAGAGACAGATAGCGAGACAGGGAGGTAGCTACCCGGGACTTATATTCGTTCCGTGTGAGAGACTTGTTAATATTTCCAAGACAAATAAAAATAGTCCCATACTATTCTTTACCTCTCCTGTCACTACATGACATTTGGTGGGGAAGCTACTACAAGATATAAAAGCCGCTCGACCACAAGTCTAAAATATACTTCTCTACAAGTAATTACAAAGTCTTTATGACATTTGGTAGCAGCGAACGTATACGAACCTCGTCTACGAATCAACATTAAATTCCTACAAAGTATCAAGATTGAAAACAAGAATATCTCTCTTAACCAACAACATAACCAGCTCCTGACGCTTCTCTCCATCAAGCCCCCTCCGTCTCCCAGATCATCATGCTGATGCAGAGGTTAAGAGATCACACGACGCCTTGCAAGTAGCTTAACGACAAACCAGCAAATCTGCGGACATCGTCTCCGAATTAAAAGCAAATTTCTACAAAAGCAACCGAGACTACAAGATTAGCTTCAGTTCTACATTGAATCCTACAAAATACAGCCTACAGTGCAAATAGTCTACAAGTCTACGACGAATCAGCGAACTACAGCCATCTACAATCAACTACAATTAACAACTCTACGTCGTCTGTATAATCTTCTACACGCACCTACAAGTAGCGGCAGTCTTCATCCCACAACGAGTAAATCACTAGAGAAAAGGACCGAGAAAACATCGACATAGAAAACCGGAACAAACAAACGAAGAGTGAGACACGACTCATAACTCATCTTACTCACTCATCTTCACTCAAGTTACTCATCGCTACTCATTCACTCACCACAGCTACCAGTGTGGGAAGTTGAGGTCATCATGCGTGCTTGCTGAACAGACGCCACGTCAGTCAACACACCACCTGCACCACCACTCACACCATTCCCACCACGGTAAAAATTAGTGAGTTACATAGTTACTTCATTTATACAATACACAGTGATAGACAATAAGCTTCTGCACAAACATATAAAACGTGCTGTATAGTTACAGTTTAAATACACATACTTACTTCCGTTATCTGCATAACTCAAACACTAAATAATCACCAACAATAAATATTCTACACTGTATATATTCATTCATTTATTATAACATTTATTTACTACCAACGAGTATTACCATTTATACCTACATAAAATACTTGTTTCATACATAAAACTATACATTATTACATCTACAAAGTAATAAAGAAAATATACCATCACAGTTACTCAGTGAGCGATTAAAAGAACTGTATTTAACATTTATTAATTAAAGCTACCTAGTGGAAACAGATAAATTAAATTACAAGGTAAACTAGAAGAAAAAAAAAATGGCCAACACAAATGCCGTTAGCAAGAGTGAACATCTTCAACACAATCGTGAAGACAATGATTTCCACACAGTGCTGACACACATATTACTCACGATAGGTACAGGTGAACAACAAATCAGTGTATATAGTTAATACTGTATATATGTATATATTTTTTATATAAAATAAAATATGGGACTATATAATATCGTTTTCAATAATATCTGTGCAATATAAACTAAACTTTAAAAAAAAGTATCCCAAGGAAATTAGCCAGCAATTATGTAACCATGAACAACATGGAAAAAGTGTACACAAGCAAAGAGAAACAAACTATAGAAAATCAATAAAAAAAAAGAAAAAAAAAAGAAAAAGAAAAGAAAGAAAGAAAGAAAAGTAAGAAAGAAAAAAGAGAAATAGAGTAAGATCACATAACAAACAAATGAAAATAAGTGTAAATGTTACTATATATGCCAAAATACCACATAAACTACAAACAAAAAAGCAAATTGTGTCTCCACAAACAAGTGGCATGACACATCATCACTATCATCGACCGCAGCATATGTTAGGACTGCAGTTATTACAATTTTGTTACTCCATATTACAATTATGTACCTACAAACGATATGTAACAATTATGTAACGACAAACGATTGCATTATGTTACACTTTGCCAATTATGTAACAGTTGCATTAACAAGATGTAACTTTTATGTAACTTTAACCACAATTATGTACCTACAAACGATATGTAACAATTATGTAACGACAAACGATTGCATTATGTTACACTTTGCCAATTATGTAACAGTTGCATTAACAAGATGTAACTTTTATGTAACTTTAACTACAATTATAAGGCCAAGACACTTATGTAATAGTTGCATTAACAAATGTAACTACAATTATAAGGCCAACACAATTATGCATTACCACAATATTTTGTAACAATTCATAAAATGTTACAATTATGTAGTACCACAATGTTAGTACAATATTATGTCATACAATTATAGCACAATTCTATATTACCAGTATCATCATACAAGTTAGGTGAAATATTAGACATTACTAAAGTGATAACTCAAATATGTAATGTATAACCTAGCAATATTACCATTGCACAATTATATGCGTACGTCTGTTGTACATGCACGTCATACAAAGTGTTATACAACAACCATTGTATTTATTCAAATATGTATACAACTTGTTTAAAATGTAATATTACTGAATAATCACTATTTACTATGAATAATATATGTATACATTATTCATACAATTATGTTACTTTTACAATATTATGTATTTCACTTAATTAGCTTATAAGTTCATTATAATGTGTATGTAGTATGTATTAATATATTATAACTATTAAATGTCGATGGTACGCCATTTTCGCGCGACCGAGCAGATATAGGACTACATAATAGATAGATAGATAAATAGATAGATAGAAGCAGGAAGTCAGATGATGAGAAGGTGTTGTGTCTGCGAGAATCGAGCAGTGCTAAACATGCTTACACACTCTTAACACTGAGGAAAGCTGACGACAGCGGCCAGTAAGGAGATGATGCAGTTACTGTAGCTGTCAGCAGTCCTCTAGTGAACAAAGACCTAGTCCATCCACGAGGAACACATGTGACACACCCCTGCTATACCAGAATTTAGGAAAGAGAGCTCAGATGGAGATTAGCCACAGAAGAGGCAACAGAGGAGTAGACAGGCCTCAGAGGAGACAGGTGACGGGAGATGGGCTTGGCAATTTGAGAGAGAGAGACAGATAGCGAGACAGGGAGGTAGCTACCCGGGACTTATATTCGTTCCGTGTGAGAGACTTGTTAATATTTCCAAGACAAATAAAAATAGTCCCATACTATTCTTTACCTCTCCTGTCACTACATGACATTTGGTGGGGAAGCTACTACAAGATATAAAAGCCGCTCGACCACAAGTCTAAAATATACTTCTCTACAAGTAATTACAAAGTCTTTATGACATTTGGTAGCAGCGAACGTATACGAACCTCGTCTACGAATCAACATTAAATTCCTACAAAGTATCAAGATTGAAAACAAGAATATCTCTCTTAACCAACAACATAACCAGCTCCTGACGCTTCTCTCCATCAAGCCCCTCCGTCTCCCAGATCATCATGCTGATGCAGAGGTTAAGAGATCACACGACGCCTTGCAAGTAGCTTAACGACAAACCAGCAAATCTGCGGACATCGTCTCCGAATTAAAAGCAAATTTCTACAAAAGCAACCGAGACTACAAGATTAGCTTCAGTTCTACATTGAATCCTACAAAATACAGCCTACAGTGCAAATAGTCTACAAGTCTACGACGAATCAGCGAACTACAGCCATCTACAATCAACTACAATTAACAACTCTACGTCGTCTGTATAATCTTCTACACGCACCTACAAGTAGCGGCAGTCTTCATCCCACAACGAGTAAATCACTAGAGAAAAGGACCGAGAAAACATCGACATAGAAAACCGGAACAAACAAACGAAGAGTGAGACACGACTCATAACTCATCTTACTCACTCATCTTCACTCAAGTTACTCATCGCTACTCATTCACTCACCACAGCTACCAGTGTGGGAAGTTGAGGTCATCATGCGTGCTTGCTGAACAGACGCCACGTCAGTCAACACACCACCTGCACCACCACTCACACCATTCCCACCACGGTAAAAATTAGTGAGTTACATAGTTACTTCATTTATACAATACACAGTGATAGACAATAAGCTTCTGCACAAACATATAAAACGTGCTGTATAGTTACAGTTTAAATACACATACTTACTTCCGTTATCTGCATAACTCAAACACTAAATAATCACCAACAATAAATATTCTACACTGTATATATTCATTCATTTATTATAACATTTATTTACTACCAACGAGTATTACCATTTATACCTACATAAAATACTTGTTTCATACATAAAACTATACATTATTACATCTACAAAGTAATAAAGAAAATATACCATCACAGTTACTCAGTGAGCGATTAAAAGAACTGTATTTAACATTTATTAATTAAAGCTACCTAGTGGAAACAGATAAATTAAATTACAAGGTAAACTAGAAGAAAAAAAAAAAAATGGCCAACACAAATGCCGTTAGCAAGAGTGAACATCTTCAACACAATCGTGAAGACAATGATTTCCACACAGTGCTGACACACATATTACTCACGATAGGTACAGGTGAACAACAAATCAGTGTATATAGTTAATACTGTATATATGTATATATTTTTTATATAAAATAAAATATGGGACTATATAATATCGTTTTCAATAATATCTGTGCAATATAAACTAAACTTTAAAAAAAAGTATCCCAAGGAAATTAGCCAGCAATTATGTAACCATGAACAACATGGAAAAAGTGTACACAAGCAAAGAGAAACAAACTATAGAAAATCAATACATAAAAAAAAAAAAGAAAAAGAAAAGAAAGAAAGAAAGAAAAGTAAGAAAGAAAAAAGAGAAATAGAGTAAGATCACATAACAAACAAATGAAAATAAGTGTAAATGTTACTATATATGCCAAAATACCACATAAACTACAAACAAAAAAGCAAATTGTGTCTCCACAAACAAGTGGCATGACACATCATCACTATCATCGACCGCAGCATATGTTAGGACTGCAGTTATTACAATTTTGTTACTCCATATTACAATTATGTACCTACAAACGATATGTAACAATTATGTAACGACAAACGATTGCATTATGTTACACTTTGCCAATTATGTAACAGTTGCATTAACAAGATGTAACTTTTATGTAACTTTAACCACAATTATGTACCTACAAACGATATGTAACAATTATGTAACGACAAACGATTGCATTATGTTACACTTTGCCAATTATGTAACAGTTGCATTAACAAGATGTAACTTTTATGTAACTTTAACTACAATTATAAGGCCAAGACACTTATGTAATAGTTGCATTAACAAATGTAACTACAATTATAAGGCCAACACAATTATGCATTACCACAATATTTTGTAACAATTCATAAAATGTTACAATTATGTAGTACCACAATGTTAGTACAATATTATGTCATACAATTATAGCACAATTCTATATTACCAGTATCATCATACAAGTTAGGTGAAATATTAGACATTACTAAAGTGATAACTCAAATATGTAATGTATAACCTAGCAATATTACCATTGCACAATTATATGCGTACGTCTGTTGTACATGCACGTCATACAAAGTGTTATACAACAACCATTGTATTTATTCAAATATGTATACAACTTGTTTAAAATGTAATATTACTGAATAATCACTATTTACTATGAATAATATATGTATACATTATTCATACAATTATGTTACTTTTACAATATTATGTATTTCACTTAATTAGCTTATAAGTTCATTATAATGTGTATGTAGTATGTATTAATATATTATAACTATTAAATGTCGATGGTACGCCATTTTCGCGCGACCGAGCAGATATAGGACTACATAATAGATAGATAGATAAATAGATAGATAGAAGCAGGAAGTCAGATGATGAGAAGGTGTTGTGTCTGCGAGAATCGAGCAGTGCTAAACATGCTTACACACTCTTAACACTGAGGAAAGCTGACGACAGCGGCCAGTAAGGAGATGATGCAGTTACTGTAGCTGTCAGCAGTCCTCTAGTGAACAAAGACCTAGTCCATCCACGAGGAACACATGTGACACACCCCTGCTATACCAGAATTTAGGAAAGAGAGCTCAGATGGAGATTAGCCACAGAAGAGGCAACAGAGGAGTAGACAGGCCTCAGAGGAGACAGGTGACGGGAGATGGGCTTGGCAATTTGAGAGAGAGAGACAGATAGCGAGACAGGGAGGTAGCTACCCGGGACTTATATTCGTTCCGTGTGAGAGACTTGTTAATATTTCCAAGACAAATAAAAATAGTCCCATACTATTCTTTACCTCTCCTGTCACTACATGACATTTGGTGGGGAAGCTACTACAAGATATAAAAGCCGCTCGACCACAAGTCTAAAATATACTTCTCTACAAGTAATTACAAAGTCTTTATGACATTTGGTAGCAGCGAACGTATACGAACCTCGTCTACGAATCAACATTAAATTCCTACAAAGTATCAAGATTGAAAACAAGAATATCTCTCTTAACCAACAACATAACCAGCTCCTGACGCTTCTCTCCATCAAGCCCCCTCCGTCTCCCAGATCATCATGCTGATGCAGAGGTTAAGAGATCACACGACGCCTTGCAAGTAGCTTAACGACAAACCAGCAAATCTGCGGACATCGTCTCCGAATTAAAAGCAAATTTCTACAAAAGCAACCGAGACTACAAGATTAGCTTCAGTTCTACATTGAATCCTACAAAATACAGCCTACAGTGCAAATAGTCTACAAGTCTACGACGAATCAGCGAACTACAGCCATCTACAATCAACTACAATTAACAACTCTACGTCGTCTGTATAATCTTCTACACGCACCTACAAGTAGCGGCAGTCTTCATCCCACAACGAGTAAATCACTAGAGAAAAGGACCGAGAAAACATCGACATAGAAAACCGGAACAAACAAACGAAGAGTGAGACACGACTCATAACTCATCTTACTCACTCATCTTCACTCAAGTTACTCATCGCTACTCATTCACTCACCACAGCTACCAGTGTGGGAAGTTGAGGTCATCATGCGTGCTTGCTGAACAGACGCCACGTCAGTCAACACACCACCTGCACCACCACTCACACCATTCCCACCACGGTAAAAATTAGTGAGTTACATAGTTACTTCATTTATACAATACACAGTGATAGACAATAAGCTTCTGCACAAACATATAAAACGTGCTGTATAGTTACAGTTTAAATACACATACTTACTTCCGTTATCTGCATAACTCAAACACTAAATAATCACCAACAATAAATATTCTACACTGTATATATTCATTCATTTATTATAACATTTATTTACTACCAACGAGTATTACCATTTATACCTACATAAAATACTTGTTTCATACATAAAACTATACATTATTACATCTACAAAGTAATAAAGAAAATATACCATCACAGTTACTCAGTGAGCGATTAAAAGAACTGTATTTAACATTTATTAATTAAAGCTACCTAGTGGAAACAGATAAATTAAATTACAAGGTAAACTAGAAGAAAAAAAAATGGCCAACACAAATGCCGTTAGCAAGAGTGAACATCTTCAACACAATCGTGAAGACAATGATTTCCACACAGTGCTGACACACATATTACTCACGATAGGTACAGGTGAACAACAAATCAGTGTATATAGTTAATACTGTATATATGTATATATTTTTTATATAAAATAAAATATGGGACTATATAATATCGTTTTCAATAATATCTGTGCAATATAAACTAAACTTTAAAAAAAAGTATCCCAAGGAAATTAGCCAGCAATTATGTAACCATGAACAACATGGAAAAAGTGTACACAAGCAAAGAGAAACAAACTATAGAAAATCAATAAAAAAAAAAGAAAAAAAAAAGAAAAAGAAAAGAAAGAAAGAAAGAAAAGTAAGAAAGAAAAAAGAGAAATAGAGTAAGATCACATAACAAACAAATGAAAATAAGTGTAAATGTTACTATATATGCCAAAATACCACATAAACTACAAACAAAAAAGCAAATTGTGTCTCCACAAACAAGTGGCATGACACATCATCACTATCATCGACCGCAGCATATGTTAGGACTGCAGTTATTACAATTTTGTTACTCCATATTACAATTATGTACCTACAAACGATATGTAACAATTATGTAACGACAAACGATTGCATTATGTTACACTTTGCCAATTATGTAACAGTTGCATTAACAAGATGTAACTTTTATGTAACTTTAACCACAATTATGTACCTACAAACGATATGTAACAATTATGTAACGACAAACGATTGCATTATGTTACACTTTGCCAATTATGTAACAGTTGCATTAACAAGATGTAACTTTTATGTAACTTTAACTACAATTATAAGGCCAAGACACTTATGTAATAGTTGCATTAACAAATGTAACTACAATTATAAGGCCAACACAATTATGCATTACCACAATATTTTGTAACAATTCATAAAATGTTACAATTATGTAGTACCACAATGTTAGTACAATATTATGTCATACAATTATAGCACAATTCTATATTACCAGTATCATCATACAAGTTAGGTGAAATATTAGACATTACTAAAGTGATAACTCAAATATGTAATGTATAACCTAGCAATATTACCATTGCACAATTATATGCGTACGTCTGTTGTACATGCACGTCATACAAAGTGTTATACAACAACCATTGTATTTATTCAAATATGTATACAACTTGTTTAAAATGTAATATTACTGAATAATCACTATTTACTATGAATAATATATGTATACATTATTCATACAATTATGTTACTTTTACAATATTATGTATTTCACTTAATTAGCTTATAAGTTCATTATAATGTGTATGTAGTATGTATTAATATATTATAACTATTAAATGTCGATGGTACGCCATTTTCGCGCGACCGAGCAGATATAGGACTACATAATAGATAGATAGATAAATAGATAGATAGAAGCAGGAAGTCAGATGATGAGAAGGTGTTGTGTCTGCGAGAATCGAGCAGTGCTAAACATGCTTACACACTCTTAACACTGAGGAAAGCTGACGACAGCGGCCAGTAAGGAGATGATGCAGTTACTGTAGCTGTCAGCAGTCCTCTAGTGAACAAAGACCTAGTCCATCCACGAGGAACACATGTGACACACCCCTGCTATACCAGAATTTAGGAAAGAGAGCTCAGATGGAGATTAGCCACAGAAGAGGCAACAGAGGAGTAGACAGGCCTCAGAGGAGACAGGTGACGGGAGATGGGCTTGGCAATTTGAGAGAGAGAGACAGATAGCGAGACAGGGAGGTAGCTACCCGGGACTTATATTCGTTCCGTGTGAGAGACTTGTTAATATTTCCAAGACAAATAAAAATAGTCCCATACTATTCTTTACCTCTCCTGTCACTACATGACATTTGGTGGGGAAGCTACTACAAGATATAAAAGCCGCTCGACCACAAGTCTAAAATATACTTCTCTACAAGTAATTACAAAGTCTTTATGACATTTGGTAGCAGCGAACGTATACGAACCTCGTCTACGAATCAACATTAAATTCCTACAAAGTATCAAGATTGAAAACAAGAATATCTCTCTTAACCAACAACATAACCAGCTCCTGACGCTTCTCTCCATCAAGCCCCCTCCGTCTCCCAGATCATCATGCTGATGCAGAGGTTAAGAGATCACACGACGCCTTGCAAGTAGCTTAACGACAAACCAGCAAATCTGCGGACATCGTCTCCGAATTAAAAGCAAATTTCTACAAAAGCAACCGAGACTACAAGATTAGCTTCAGTTCTACATTGAATCCTACAAAATACAGCCTACAGTGCAAATAGTCTACAAGTCTACGACGAATCAGCGAACTACAGCCATCTACAATCAACTACAATTAACAACTCTACGTCGTCTGTATAATCTTCTACACGCACCTACAAGTAGCGGCAGTCTTCATCCCACAACGAGTAAATCACTAGAGAAAAGGACCGAGAAAACATCGACATAGAAAACCGGAACAAACAAACGAAGAGTGAGACACGACTCATAACTCATCTTACTCACTCATCTTCACTCAAGTTACTCATCGCTACTCATTCACTCACCACAGCTACCAGTGTGGGAAGTTGAGGTCATCATGCGTGCTTGCTGAACAGACGCCACGTCAGTCAACACACCACCTGCACCACCACTCACACCATTCCCACCACGGTAAAAATTAGTGAGTTACATAGTTACTTCATTTATACAATACACAGTGATAGACAATAAGCTTCTGCACAAACATATAAAACGTGCTGTATAGTTACAGTTTAAATACACATACTTACTTCCGTTATCTGCATAACTCAAACACTAAATAATCACCAACAATAAATATTCTACACTGTATATATTCATTCATTTATTATAACATTTATTTACTACCAACGAGTATTACCATTTATACCTACATAAAATACTTGTTTCATACATAAAACTATACATTATTACATCTACAAAGTAATAAAGAAAATATACCATCACAGTTACTCAGTGAGCGATTAAAAGAACTGTATTTAACATTTATTAATTAAAGCTACCTAGTGGAAACAGATAAATTAAATTACAAGGTAAACTAGAAGAAAAAAAAAATGGCCAACACAAATGCCGTTAGCAAGAGTGAACATCTTCAACACAATCGTGAAGACAATGATTTCCACACAGTGCTGACACACATATTACTCACGATAGGTACAGGTGAACAACAAATCAGTGTATATAGTTAATACTGTATATATGTATATATTTTTTATATAAAATAAAATATGGGACTATATAATATCGTTTTCAATAATATCTGTGCAATATAAACTAAACTTAAAAAAAAGTATCCCAAGGAAATTAGCCAGCAATTATGTAACCATGAACAACATGGAAAAAGTGTACACAAGCAAAGAGAAACAAACTATAGTAAATCAATAAAAATAAAGAAAAAAAAGAAAAAGAAAAGACAGAAAGAAAGAAAAGTAAGAAAGAAAAAGAGAAATAGAGTAAGATCACATAACAAACAAATGATAATAAGTGTTAATGTTACTATATATGCGAAAATTCCACTTAAACTACAACCAAAAAGCAAATTGTGTCTCCACAAACAAGTGGCATGACACATCATCACTATCATCGACCGCAGCATATGTTAGGACTGCAGTTATTACAATTTTGTTACTCCATATTACAATTATGTACCTACAAACGATATGTAACAATTATGTAACGACAAACGATTGCATTATGTTACACTTTGCCAATTATGTAACAGTTGCATTAACAAGATGTAACTTTTATGTAACTTTAACCACAATTATGTACCTACAAACGATATGTAACAATTATGTAACGACAAACGATTGCATTATGTTACACTTTGCCAATTATGTAACAGTTGCATTAACAAGATGTAACTTTTATGTAACTTTAACTACAATTATAAGGCCAAGACACTTATGTAATAGTTGCATTAACAAATGTAACTACAATTATAAGGCCAACACAATTATGCATTACCACAATATTTTGTAACAATTCATAAAATGTTACAATTATGTAGTACCACAATGTTAGTACAATATTATGTCATACAATTATAGCACAATTCTATATTACCAGTATCATCATACAAGTTAGGTGAAATATTAGACATTACTAAAGTGATAACTCAAATATGTAATGTATAACCTAGCAATATTACCATTGCACAATTATATGCGTACGTCTGTTGTACATGCACGTCATACAAAGTGTTATACAACAACCATTGTATTTATTCAAATATGTATACAACTTGTTTAAAATGTAATATTACTGAATAATCACTATTTACTATGAATAATATATGTATACATTATTCATACAATTATGTTACTTTTACAATATTATGTATTTCACTTAATTAGCTTATAAGTTCATTATAATGTGTATGTAGTATGTATTAATATATTATAACTATTAAATGTCGATGGTACGCCATTTTCGCGCGACCGAGCAGATATAGGACTACATAATAGATAGATAGATAAATAGATAGATAGAAGCAGGAAGTCAGATGATGAGAAGGTGTTGTGTCTGCGAGAATCGAGCAGTGCTAAACATGCTTACACACTCTTAACACTGAGGAAAGCTGACGACAGCGGCCAGTAAGGAGATGATGCAGTTACTGTAGCTGTCAGCAGTCCTCTAGTGAACAAAGACCTAGTCCATCCACGAGGAACACATGTGACACACCCCTGCTATACCAGAATTTAGGAAAGAGAGCTCAGATGGAGATTAGCCACAGAAGAGGCAACAGAGGAGTAGACAGGCCTCAGAGGAGACAGGTGACGGGAGATGGGCTTGGCAATTTGAGAGAGAGAGACAGATAGCGAGACAGGGAGGTAGCTACCCGGGACTTATATTCGTTCCGTGTGAGAGACTTGTTAATATTTCCAAGACAAATAAAAATAGTCCCATACTATTCTTTACCTCTCCTGTCACTACATGACATTTGGTGGGGAAGCTACTACAAGATATAAAAGCCGCTCGACCACAAGTCTAAAATATACTTCTCTACAAGTAATTACAAAGTCTTTATGACATTTGGTAGCAGCGAACGTATACGAACCTCGTCTACGAATCAACATTAAATTCCTACAAAGTATCAAGATTGAAAACAAGAATATCTCTCTTAACCAACAACATAACCAGCTCCTGACGCTTCTCTCCATCAAGCCCCCTCCGTCTCCCAGATCATCATGCTGATGCAGAGGTTAAGAGATCACACGACGCCTTGCAAGTAGCTTAACGACAAACCAGCAAATCTGCGGACATCGTCTCCGAATTAAAAGCAAATTTCTACAAAAGCAACCGAGACTACAAGATTAGCTTCAGTTCTACATTGAATCCTACAAAATACAGCCTACAGTGCAAATAGTCTACAAGTCTACGACGAATCAGCGAACTACAGCCATCTACAATCAACTACAATTAACAACTCTACGTCGTCTGTATAATCTTCTACACGCACCTACAAGTAGCGGCAGTCTTCATCCCACAACGAGTAAATCACTAGAGAAAAGGACCGAGAAAACATCGACATAGAAAACCGGAACAAACAAACGAAGAGTGAGACACGACTCATAACTCATCTTACTCACTCATCTTCACTCAAGTTACTCATCGCTACTCATTCACTCACCACAGCTACCAGTGTGGGAAGTTGAGGTCATCATGCGTGCTTGCTGAACAGACGCCACGTCAGTCAACACACCACCTGCACCACCACTCACACCATTCCCACCACGGTAAAAATTAGTGAGTTACATAGTTACTTCATTTATACAATACACAGTGATAGACAATAAGCTTCTGCACAAACATATAAAACGTGCTGTATAGTTACAGTTTAAATACACATACTTACTTCCGTTATCTGCATAACTCAAACACTAAATAATCACCAACAATAAATATTCTACACTGTATATATTCATTCATTTATTATAACATTTATTTACTACCAACGAGTATTACCATTTATACCTACATAAAATACTTGTTTCATACATAAAACTATACATTATTACATCTACAAAGTAATAAAGAAAATATACCATCACAGTTACTCAGTGAGCGATTAAAAGAACTGTATTTAACATTTATTAATTAAAGCTACCTAGTGGAAACAGATAAATTAAATTACAAGGTAAACTAGAAGAAAAAAAAAATGGCCAACACAAATGCCGTTAGCAAGAGTGAACATCTTCAACACAATCGTGAAGACAATGATTTCCACACAGTGCTGACACACATATTACTCACGATAGGTACAGGTGAACAACAAATCAGTGTATATAGTTAATACTGTATATATGTATATATTTTTTATATAAAATAAAATATGGGACTATATAATATCGTTTTCAATAATATCTGTGCAATATAAACTAAACTTTAAAAAAAAGTATCCCAAGGAAATTAGCCAGCAATTATGTAACCATGAACAACATGGAAAAAGTGTACACAAGCAAAGAGAAACAAACTATAGAAAATCAATAAAAAAAAAAGAAAAAAAAAGAAAAAGAAAAGAAAGAAAGAAAGAAAAGTAAGAAAGAAAAAAGAGAAATAGAGTAAGATCACATAACAAACAAATGAAAATAAGTGTAAATGTTACTATATATGCCAAAATACCACATAAACTACAAACAAAAAAGCAAATTGTGTCTCCACAAACAAGTGGCATGACACATCATCACTATCATCGACCGCAGCATATGTTAGGACTGCAGTTATTACAATTTTGTTACTCCATATTACAATTATGTACCTACAAACGATATGTAACAATTATGTAACGACAAACGATTGCATTATGTTACACTTTGCCAATTATGTAACAGTTGCATTAACAAGATGTAACTTTTATGTAACTTTAACCACAATTATGTACCTACAAACGATATGTAACAATTATGTAACGACAAACGATTGCATTATGTTACACTTTGCCAATTATGTAACAGTTGCATTAACAAGATGTAACTTTTATGTAACTTTAACTACAATTATAAGGCCAAGACACTTATGTAATAGTTGCATTAACAAATGTAACTACAATTATAAGGCCAACACAATTATGCATTACCACAATATTTTGTAACAATTCATAAAATGTTACAATTATGTAGTACCACAATGTTAGTACAATATTATGTCATACAATTATAGCACAATTCTATATTACCAGTATCATCATACAAGTTAGGTGAAATATTAGACATTACTAAAGTGATAACTCAAATATGTAATGTATAACCTAGCAATATTACCATTGCACAATTATATGCGTACGTCTGTTGTACATGCACGTCATACAAAGTGTTATACAACAACCATTGTATTTATTCAAATATGTATACAACTTGTTTAAAATGTAATATTACTGAATAATCACTATTTACTATGAATAATATATGTATACATTATTCATACAATTATGTTACTTTTACAATATTATGTATTTCACTTAATTAGCTTATAAGTTCATTATAATGTGTATGTAGTATGTATTAATATATTATAACTATTAAATGTCGATGGTACGCCATTTTCGCGCGACCGAGCAGATATAGGACTACATAATAGATAGATAGATAAATAGATAGATAGAAGCAGGAAGTCAGATGATGAGAAGGTGTTGTGTCTGCGAGAATCGAGCAGTGCTAAACATGCTTACACACTCTTAACACTGAGGAAAGCTGACGACAGCGGCCAGTAAGGAGATGATGCAGTTACTGTAGCTGTCAGCAGTCCTCTAGTGAACAAAGACCTAGTCCATCCACGAGGAACACATGTGACACACCCCTGCTATACCAGAATTTAGGAAAGAGAGCTCAGATGGAGATTAGCCACAGAAGAGGCAACAGAGGAGTAGACAGGCCTCAGAGGAGACAGGTGACGGGAGATGGGCTTGGCAATTTGAGAGAGAGAGACAGATAGCGAGACAGGGAGGTAGCTACCCGGGACTTATATTCGTTCCGTGTGAGAGACTTGTTAATATTTCCAAGACAAATAAAAATAGTCCCATACTATTCTTTACCTCTCCTGTCACTACATGACATTTGGTGGGGAAGCTACTACAAGATATAAAAGCCGCTCGACCACAAGTCTAAAATATACTTCTCTACAAGTAATTACAAAGTCTTTATGACATTTGGTAGCAGCGAACGTATACGAACCTCGTCTACGAATCAACATTAAATTCCTACAAAGTATCAAGATTGAAAACAAGAATATCTCTCTTAACCAACAACATAACCAGCTCCTGACGCTTCTCTCCATCAAGCCCCCTCCGTCTCCCAGATCATCATGCTGATGCAGAGGTTAAGAGATCACACGACGCCTTGCAAGTAGCTTAACGACAAACCAGCAAATCTGCGGACATCGTCTCCGAATTAAAAGCAAATTTCTACAAAAGCAACCGAGACTACAAGATTAGCTTCAGTTCTACATTGAATCCTACAAAATACAGCCTACAGTGCAAATAGTCTACAAGTCTACGACGAATCAGCGAACTACAGCCATCTACAATCAACTACAATTAACAACTCTACGTCGTCTGTATAATCTTCTACACGCACCTACAAGTAGCGGCAGTCTTCATCCCACAACGAGTAAATCACTAGAGAAAAGGACCGAGAAAACATCGACATAGAAAACCGGAACAAACAAACGAAGAGTGAGACACGACTCATAACTCATCTTACTCACTCATCTTCACTCAAGTTACTCATCGCTACTCATTCACTCACCACAGCTACCAGTGTGGGAAGTTGAGGTCATCATGCGTGCTTGCTGAACAGACGCCACGTCAGTCAACACACCACCTGCACCACCACTCACACCATTCCCACCACGGTAAAAATTAGTGAGTTACATAGTTACTTCATTTATACAATACACAGTGATAGACAATAAGCTTCTGCACAAACATATAAAACGTGCTGTATAGTTACAGTTTAAATACACATACTTACTTCCGTTATCTGCATAACTCAAACACTAAATAATCACCAACAATAAATATTCTACACTGTATATATTCATTCATTTATTATAACATTTATTTACTACCAACGAGTATTACCATTTATACCTACATAAAATACTTGTTTCATACATAAAACTATACATTATTACATCTACAAAGTAATAAAGAAAATATACCATCACAGTTACTCAGTGAGCGATTAAAAGAACTGTATTTAACATTTATTAATTAAAGCTACCTAGTGGAAACAGATAAATTAAATTACAAGGTAAACTAGAAGAAAAAAAAAAAATGGCCAACACAAATGCCGTTAGCAAGAGTGAACATCTTCAACACAATCGTGAAGACAATGATTTCCACACAGTGCTGACACACATATTACTCACGATAGGTACAGGTGAACAACAAATCAGTGTATATAGTTAATACTGTATATATGTATATATTTTTTATATAAAATAAAATATGGGACTATATAATATCGTTTTCAATAATATCTGTGCAATATAAACTAAACTTTAAAAAAAAGTATCCCAAGGAAATTAGCCAGCAATTATGTAACCATGAACAACATGGAAAAAGTGTACACAAGCAAAGAGAAACAAACTATAGAAAATCAATAAAAAAAAAGAAAAAAAAAAGAAAAAGAAAAGAAAGAAAGAAAGAAAAGTAAGAAAGAAAAAAGAGAAATAGAGTAAGATCACATAACAAACAAATGAAAATAAGTGTAAATGTTACTATATATGCCAAAATACCACATAAACTACAAACAAAAAAGCAAATTGTGTCTCCACAAACAAGTGGCATGACACATCATCACTATCATCGACCGCAGCATATGTTAGGACTGCAGTTATTACAATTTTGTTACTCCATATTACAATTATGTACCTACAAACGATATGTAACAATTATGTAACGACAAACGATTGCATTATGTTACACTTTGCCAATTATGTAACAGTTGCATTAACAAGATGTAACTTTTATGTAACTTTAACCACAATTATGTACCTACAAACGATATGTAACAATTATGTAACGACAAACGATTGCATTATGTTACACTTTGCCAATTATGTAACAGTTGCATTAACAAGATGTAACTTTTATGTAACTTTAACTACAATTATAAGGCCAAGACACTTATGTAATAGTTGCATTAACAAATGTAACTACAATTATAAGGCCAACACAATTATGCATTACCACAATATTTTGTAACAATTCATAAAATGTTACAATTATGTAGTACCACAATGTTAGTACAATATTATGTCATACAATTATAGCACAATTCTATATTACCAGTATCATCATACAAGTTAGGTGAAATATTAGACATTACTAAAGTGATAACTCAAATATGTAATGTATAACCTAGCAATATTACCATTGCACAATTATATGCGTACGTCTGTTGTACATGCACGTCATACAAAGTGTTATACAACAACCATTGTATTTATTCAAATATGTATACAACTTGTTTAAAATGTAATATTACTGAATAATCACTATTTACTATGAATAATATATGTATACATTATTCATACAATTATGTTACTTTTACAATATTATGTATTTCACTTAATTAGCTTATAAGTTCATTATAATGTGTATGTAGTATGTATTAATATATTATAACTATTAAATGTCGATGGTACGCCATTTTCGCGCGACCGAGCAGATATAGGACTACATAATAGATAGATAGATAAATAGATAGATAGAAGCAGGAAGTCAGATGATGAGAAGGTGTTGTGTCTGCGAGAATCGAGCAGTGCTAAACATGCTTACACACTCTTAACACTGAGGAAAGCTGACGACAGCGGCCAGTAAGGAGATGATGCAGTTACTGTAGCTGTCAGCAGTCCTCTAGTGAACAAAGACCTAGTCCATCCACGAGGAACACATGTGACACACCCCTGCTATACCAGAATTTAGGAAAGAGAGCTCAGATGGAGATTAGCCACAGAAGAGGCAACAGAGGAGTAGACAGGCCTCAGAGGAGACAGGTGACGGGAGATGGGCTTGGCAATTTGAGAGAGAGAGACAGATAGCGAGACAGGGAGGTAGCTACCCGGGACTTATATTCGTTCCGTGTGAGAGACTTGTTAATATTTCCAAGACAAATAAAAATAGTCCCATACTATTCTTTACCTCTCCTGTCACTACATGACATTTGGTGGGGAAGCTACTACAAGATATAAAAGCCGCTCGACCACAAGTCTAAAATATACTTCTCTACAAGTAATTACAAAGTCTTTATGACATTTGGTAGCAGCGAACGTATACGAACCTCGTCTACGAATCAACATTAAATTCCTACAAAGTATCAAGATTGAAAACAAGAATATCTCTCTTAACCAACAACATAACCAGCTCCTGACGCTTCTCTCCATCAAGCCCCTCCGTCTCCCAGATCATCATGCTGATGCAGAGGTTAAGAGATCACACGACGCCTTGCAAGTAGCTTAACGACAAACCAGCAAATCTGCGGACATCGTCTCCGAATTAAAAGCAAATTTCTACAAAAGCAACCGAGACTACAAGATTAGCTTCAGTTCTACATTGAATCCTACAAAATACAGCCTACAGTGCAAATAGTCTACAAGTCTACGACGAATCAGCGAACTACAGCCATCTACAATCAACTACAATTAACAACTCTACGTCGTCTGTATAATCTTCTACACGCACCTACAAGTAGCGGCAGTCTTCATCCCACAACGAGTAAATCACTAGAGAAAAGGACCGAGAAAACATCGACATAGAAAACCGGAACAAACAAACGAAGAGTGAGACACGACTCATAACTCATCTTACTCACTCATCTTCACTCAAGTTACTCATCGCTACTCATTCACTCACCACAGCTACCAGTGTGGGAAGTTGAGGTCATCATGCGTGCTTGCTGAACAGACGCCACGTCAGTCAACACACCACCTGCACCACCACTCACACCATTCCCACCACGGTAAAAATTAGTGAGTTACATAGTTACTTCATTTATACAATACACAGTGATAGACAATAAGCTTCTGCACAAACATATAAAACGTGCTGTATAGTTACAGTTTAAATACACATACTTACTTCCGTTATCTGCATAACTCAAACACTAAATAATCACCAACAATAAATATTCTACACTGTATATATTCATTCATTTATTATAACATTTATTTACTACCAACGAGTATTACCATTTATACCTACATAAAATACTTGTTTCATACATAAAACTATACATTATTACATCTACAAAGTAATAAAGAAAATATACCATCACAGTTACTCAGTGAGCGATTAAAAGAACTGTATTTAACATTTATTAATTAAAGCTACCTAGTGGAAACAGATAAATTAAATTACAAGGTAAACTAGAAGAAAAAAAAAAAATGGCCAACACAAATGCCGTTAGCAAGAGTGAACATCTTCAACACAATCGTGAAGACAATGATTTCCACACAGTGCTGACACACATATTACTCACGATAGGTACAGGTGAACAACAAATCAGTGTATATAGTTAATACTGTATATATGTATATATTTTTTATATAAAATAAAATATGGGACTATATAATATCGTTTTCAATAATATCTGTGCAATATAAACTAAACTTTAAAAAAAAGTATCCCAAGGAAATTAGCCAGCAATTATGTAACCATGAACAACATGGAAAAAGTGTACACAAGCAAAGAGAAACAAACTATAGAAAATCAATAAAAAAAAAAGAAAAAAAAAAGAAAAAGAAAAGAAAGAAAGAAAGAAAAGTAAGAAAGAAAAAAGAGAAATAGAGTAAGATCACATAACAAACAAATGAAAATAAGTGTAAATGTTACTATATATGCCAAAATACCACATAAACTACAAACAAAAAAGCAAATTGTGTCTCCACAAACAAGTGGCATGACACATCATCACTATCATCGACCGCAGCATATGTTAGGACTGCAGTTATTACAATTTTGTTACTCCATATTACAATTATGTACCTACAAACGATATGTAACAATTATGTAACGACAAACGATTGCATTATGTTACACTTTGCCAATTATGTAACAGTTGCATTAACAAGATGTAACTTTTATGTAACTTTAACCACAATTATGTACCTACAAACGATATGTAACAATTATGTAACGACAAACGATTGCATTATGTTACACTTTGCCAATTATGTAACAGTTGCATTAACAAGATGTAACTTTTATGTAACTTTAACTACAATTATAAGGCCAAGACACTTATGTAATAGTTGCATTAACAAATGTAACTACAATTATAAGGCCAACACAATTATGCATTACCACAATATTTTGTAACAATTCATAAAATGTTACAATTATGTAGTACCACAATGTTAGTACAATATTATGTCATACAATTATAGCACAATTCTATATTACCAGTATCATCATACAAGTTAGGTGAAATATTAGACATTACTAAAGTGATAACTCAAATATGTAATGTATAACCTAGCAATATTACCATTGCACAATTATATGCGTACGTCTGTTGTACATGCACGTCATACAAAGTGTTATACAACAACCATTGTATTTATTCAAATATGTATACAACTTGTTTAAAATGTAATATTACTGAATAATCACTATTTACTATGAATAATATATGTATACATTATTCATACAATTATGTTACTTTTACAATATTATGTATTTCACTTAATTAGCTTATAAGTTCATTATAATGTGTATGTAGTATGTATTAATATATTATAACTATTAAATGTCGATGGTACGCCATTTTCGCGCGACCGAGCAGATATAGGACTACATAATAGATAGATAGATAAATAGATAGATAGAAGCAGGAAGTCAGATGATGAGAAGGTGTTGTGTCTGCGAGAATCGAGCAGTGCTAAACATGCTTACACACTCTTAACACTGAGGAAAGCTGACGACAGCGGCCAGTAAGGAGATGATGCAGTTACTGTAGCTGTCAGCAGTCCTCTAGTGAACAAAGACCTAGTCCATCCACGAGGAACACATGTGACACACCCCTGCTATACCAGAATTTAGGAAAGAGAGCTCAGATGGAGATTAGCCACAGAAGAGGCAACAGAGGAGTAGACAGGCCTCAGAGGAGACAGGTGACGGGAGATGGGCTTGGCAATTTGAGAGAGAGAGACAGATAGCGAGACAGGGAGGTAGCTACCCGGGACTTATATTCGTTCCGTGTGAGAGACTTGTTAATATTTCCAAGACAAATAAAAATAGTCCCATACTATTCTTTACCTCTCCTGTCACTACATGACATTTGGTGGGGAAGCTACTACAAGATATAAAAGCCGCTCGACCACAAGTCTAAAATATACTTCTCTACAAGTAATTACAAAGTCTTTATGACATTTGGTAGCAGCGAACGTATACGAACCTCGTCTACGAATCAACATTAAATTCCTACAAAGTATCAAGATTGAAAACAAGAATATCTCTCTTAACCAACAACATAACCAGCTCCTGACGCTTCTCTCCATCAAGCCCCCTCCGTCTCCCAGATCATCATGCTGATGCAGAGGTTAAGAGATCACACGACGCCTTGCAAGTAGCTTAACGACAAACCAGCAAATCTGCGGACATCGTCTCCGAATTAAAAGCAAATTTCTACAAAAGCAACCGAGACTACAAGATTAGCTTCAGTTCTACATTGAATCCTACAAAATACAGCCTACAGTGCAAATAGTCTACAAGTCTACGACGAATCAGCGAACTACAGCCATCTACAATCAACTACAATTAACAACTCTACGTCGTCTGTATAATCTTCTACACGCACCTACAAGTAGCGGCAGTCTTCATCCCACAACGAGTAAATCACTAGAGAAAAGGACCGAGAAAACATCGACATAGAAAACCGGAACAAACAAACGAAGAGTGAGACACGACTCATAACTCATCTTACTCACTCATCTTCACTCAAGTTACTCATCGCTACTCATTCACTCACCACAGCTACCAGTGTGGGAAGTTGAGGTCATCATGCGTGCTTGCTGAACAGACGCCACGTCAGTCAACACACCACCTGCACCACCACTCACACCATTCCCACCACGGTAAAAATTAGTGAGTTACATAGTTACTTCATTTATACAATACACAGTGATAGACAATAAGCTTCTGCACAAACATATAAAACGTGCTGTATAGTTACAGTTTAAATACACATACTTACTTCCGTTATCTGCATAACTCAAACACTAAATAATCACCAACAATAAATATTCTACACTGTATATATTCATTCATTTATTATAACATTTATTTACTACCAACGAGTATTACCATTTATACCTACATAAAATACTTGTTTCATACATAAAACTATACATTATTACATCTACAAAGTAATAAAGAAAATATACCATCACAGTTACTCAGTGAGCGATTAAAAGAACTGTATTTAACATTTATTAATTAAAGCTACCTAGTGGAAACAGATAAATTAAATTACAAGGTAAACTAGAAGAAAAAAAAAAAATGGCCAACACAAATGCCGTTAGCAAGAGTGAACATCTTCAACACAATCGTGAAGACAATGATTTCCACACAGTGCTGACACACATATTACTCACGATAGGTACAGGTGAACAACAAATCAGTGTATATAGTTAATACTGTATATATGTATATATTTTTTATATAAAATAAAATATGGGACTATATAATATCGTTTTCAATAATATCTGTGCAATATAAACTAAACTTTAAAAAAAAGTATCCCAAGGAAATTAGCCAGCAATTATGTAACCATGAACAACATGGAAAAAGTGTACACAAGCAAAGAGAAACAAACTATAGAAAATCAATAAAAAAAAAGAAAAAAAAAGAAAAAGAAAAGAAAGAAAGAAAGAAAAGTAAGAAAGAAAAAAGAGAAATAGAGTAAGATCACATAACAAACAAATGAAAATAAGTGTAAATGTTACTATATATGCCAAAATACCACATAAACTACAAACAAAAAGCAAATTGTGTCTCCACAAACAAGTGGCATGACACATCATCACTATCATCGACCGCAGCATATGTTAGGACTGCAGTTATTACAATTTTGTTACTCCATATTACAATTATGTACCTACAAACGATATGTAACAATTATGTAACGACAAACGATTGCATTATGTTACACTTTGCCAATTATGTAACAGTTGCATTAACAAGATGTAACTTTTATGTAACTTTAACCACAATTATGTACCTACAAACGATATGTAACAATTATGTAACGACAAACGATTGCATTATGTTACACTTTGCCAATTATGTAACAGTTGCATTAACAAGATGTAACTTTTATGTAACTTTAACTACAATTATAAGGCCAAGACACTTATGTAATAGTTGCATTAACAAATGTAACTACAATTATAAGGCCAACACAATTATGCATTACCACAATATTTTGTAACAATTCATAAAATGTTACAATTATGTAGTACCACAATGTTAGTACAATATTATGTCATACAATTATAGCACAATTCTATATTACCAGTATCATCATACAAGTTAGGTGAAATATTAGACATTACTAAAGTGATAACTCAAATATGTAATGTATAACCTAGCAATATTACCATTGCACAATTATATGCGTACGTCTGTTGTACATGCACGTCATACAAAGTGTTATACAACAACCATTGTATTTATTCAAATATGTATACAACTTGTTTAAAATGTAATATTACTGAATAATCACTATTTACTATGAATAATATATGTATACATTATTCATACAATTATGTTACTTTTACAATATTATGTATTTCACTTAATTAGCTTATAAGTTCATTATAATGTGTATGTAGTATGTATTAATATATTATAACTATTAAATGTCGATGGTACGCCATTTTCGCGCGACCGAGCAGATATAGGACTACATAATAGATAGATAGATAAATAGATAGATAGAAGCAGGAAGTCAGATGATGAGAAGGTGTTGTGTCTGCGAGAATCGAGCAGTGCTAAACATGCTTACACACTCTTAACACTGAGGAAAGCTGACGACAGCGGCCAGTAAGGAGATGATGCAGTTACTGTAGCTGTCAGCAGTCCTCTAGTGAACAAAGACCTAGTCCATCCACGAGGAACACATGTGACACACCCCTGCTATACCAGAATTTAGGAAAGAGAGCTCAGATGGAGATTAGCCACAGAAGAGGCAACAGAGGAGTAGACAGGCCTCAGAGGAGACAGGTGACGGGAGATGGGCTTGGCAATTTGAGAGAGAGAGACAGATAGCGAGACAGGGAGGTAGCTACCCGGGACTTATATTCGTTCCGTGTGAGAGACTTGTTAATATTTCCAAGACAAATAAAAATAGTCCCATACTATTCTTTACCTCTCCTGTCACTACATGACATTTGGTGGGGAAGCTACTACAAGATATAAAAGCCGCTCGACCACAAGTCTAAAATATACTTCTCTACAAGTAATTACAAAGTCTTTATGACATTTGGTAGCAGCGAACGTATACGAACCTCGTCTACGAATCAACATTAAATTCCTACAAAGTATCAAGATTGAAAACAAGAATATCTCTCTTAACCAACAACATAACCAGCTCCTGACGCTTCTCTCCATCAAGCCCCCTCCGTCTCCCAGATCATCATGCTGATGCAGAGGTTAAGAGATCACACGACGCCTTGCAAGTAGCTTAACGACAAACCAGCAAATCTGCGGACATCGTCTCCGAATTAAAAGCAAATTTCTACAAAAGCAACCGAGACTACAAGATTAGCTTCAGTTCTACATTGAATCCTACAAAATACAGCCTACAGTGCAAATAGTCTACAAGTCTACGACGAATCAGCGAACTACAGCCATCTACAATCAACTACAATTAACAACTCTACGTCGTCTGTATAATCTTCTACACGCACCTACAAGTAGCGGCAGTCTTCATCCCACAACGAGTAAATCACTAGAGAAAAGGACCGAGAAAACATCGACATAGAAAACCGGAACAAACAAACGAAGAGTGAGACACGACTCATAACTCATCTTACTCACTCATCTTCACTCAAGTTACTCATCGCTACTCATTCACTCACCACAGCTACCAGTGTGGGAAGTTGAGGTCATCATGCGTGCTTGCTGAACAGACGCCACGTCAGTCAACACACCACCTGCACCACCACTCACACCATTCCCACCACGGTAAAAATTAGTGAGTTACATAGTTACTTCATTTATACAATACACAGTGATAGACAATAAGCTTCTGCACAAACATATAAAACGTGCTGTATAGTTACAGTTTAAATACACATACTTACTTCCGTTATCTGCATAACTCAAACACTAAATAATCACCAACAATAAATATTCTACACTGTATATATTCATTCATTTATTATAACATTTATTTACTACCAACGAGTATTACCATTTATACCTACATAAAATACTTGTTTCATACATAAAACTATACATTATTACATCTACAAAGTAATAAAGAAAATATACCATCACAGTTACTCAGTGAGCGATTAAAAGAACTGTATTTAACATTTATTAATTAAAGCTACCTAGTGGAAACAGATAAATTAAATTACAAGGTAAACTAGAAGAAAAAAAAAAAATGGCCAACACAAATGCCGTTAGCAAGAGTGAACATCTTCAACACAATCGTGAAGACAATGATTTCCACACAGTGCTGACACACATATTACTCACGATAGGTACAGGTGAACAACAAATCAGTGTATATAGTTAATACTGTATATATGTATATATTTTTTATATAAAATAAAATATGGGACTATATAATATCGTTTTCAATAATATCTGTGCAATATAAACTAAACTTTAAAAAAAAGTATCCCAAGGAAATTAGCCAGCAATTATGTAACCATGAACAACATGGAAAAAGTGTACACAAGCAAAGAGAAACAAACTATAGAAAATCAATAAAAAAAAAAGAAAAAAAAAGAAAAAGAAAAGAAAGAAAGAAAGAAAAGTAAGAAAGAAAAAAGAGAAATAGAGTAAGATCACATAACAAACAAATGAAAATAAGTGTAAATGTTACTATATATGCCAAAATACCACATAAACTACAAACAAAAAAGCAAATTGTGTCTCCACAAACAAGTGGCATGACACATCATCACTATCATCGACCGCAGCATATGTTAGGACTGCAGTTATTACAATTTTGTTACTCCATATTACAATTATGTACCTACAAACGATATGTAACAATTATGTAACGACAAACGATTGCATTATGTTACACTTTGCCAATTATGTAACAGTTGCATTAACAAGATGTAACTTTTATGTAACTTTAACCACAATTATGTACCTACAAACGATATGTAACAATTATGTAACGACAAACGATTGCATTATGTTACACTTTGCCAATTATGTAACAGTTGCATTAACAAGATGTAACTTTTATGTAACTTTAACTACAATTATAAGGCCAAGACACTTATGTAATAGTTGCATTAACAAATGTAACTACAATTATAAGGCCAACACAATTATGCATTACCACAATATTTTGTAACAATTCATAAAATGTTACAATTATGTAGTACCACAATGTTAGTACAATATTATGTCATACAATTATAGCACAATTCTATATTACCAGTATCATCATACAAGTTAGGTGAAATATTAGACATTACTAAAGTGATAACTCAAATATGTAATGTATAACCTAGCAATATTACCATTGCACAATTATATGCGTACGTCTGTTGTACATGCACGTCATACAAAGTGTTATACAACAACCATTGTATTTATTCAAATATGTATACAACTTGTTTAAAATGTAATATTACTGAATAATCACTATTTACTATGAATAATATATGTATACATTATTCATACAATTATGTTACTTTTACAATATTATGTATTTCACTTAATTAGCTTATAAGTTCATTATAATGTGTATGTAGTATGTATTAATATATTATAACTATTAAATGTCGATGGTACGCCATTTTCGCGCGACCGAGCAGATATAGGACTACATAATAGATAGATAGATAAATAGATAGATAGAAGCAGGAAGTCAGATGATGAGAAGGTGTTGTGTCTGCGAGAATCGAGCAGTGCTAAACATGCTTACACACTCTTAACACTGAGGAAAGCTGACGACAGCGGCCAGTAAGGAGATGATGCAGTTACTGTAGCTGTCAGCAGTCCTCTAGTGAACAAAGACCTAGTCCATCCACGAGGAACACATGTGACACACCCCTGCTATACCAGAATTTAGGAAAGAGAGCTCAGATGGAGATTAGCCACAGAAGAGGCAACAGAGGAGTAGACAGGCCTCAGAGGAGACAGGTGACGGGAGATGGGCTTGGCAATTTGAGAGAGAGAGACAGATAGCGAGACAGGGAGGTAGCTACCCGGGACTTATATTCGTTCCGTGTGAGAGACTTGTTAATATTTCCAAGACAAATAAAAATAGTCCCATACTATTCTTTACCTCTCCTGTCACTACATGACATTTGGTGGGGAAGCTACTACAAGATATAAAAGCCGCTCGACCACAAGTCTAAAATATACTTCTCTACAAGTAACTACAAAGTCTTTATGACACAACATCTTGACTACGAATCAGATCTTGCAGGCGTTGCGACGGTCAACGGAGTGACGCGATTTGGAGCCTTGGCCATGGCTCGTGTTATCGCAGCAGCCGAAGTCTGAGTAGCAACATCTATGGCACAACTATTTTTGATGCCAGCGATGTTGCCTAATATGAGGTCAAATAGAGGTTCTGGCATGACAACTGCAAGTGTCGTACCAGTATAAAATGGAGATGCCACCTGGATATGTGCCTCAGGGAACAATCTCACTGATCCATCAATAAGTCTAACTTGGATCTGTCGACCTGTATACTCATCAGGCCGAACTAAACTCTGCTTAACAGAGCAACCTGAGGAACCATTGTCCCTCAGGACATTTACAGAAACACCTCCCACAGACCCTGGCTGAACAAGAAAGGCAGTGTTCTTGGTGGAAGGGTCTGAGGAGGTAGCAGCCAGTCATTCATGAGACTGCGGAACAACCGATGCAGCAAACGTGGCGCCCTTGGAACTAGGTGTCTGAGGAGAGTTCATGGTCGGAGGGGGACTTGTGAAGTGTTGGGAAGTACCTGTACTGGTAGAGATGGCACCACTGGGTACTTGTGGAATGAAGGCTGCATTTGCCTCCTGCCTCCGATACACTAATTGACCTGACTGAGGGTTACGTGGCTTGTCCTTGTATTGCTGCTGCTGCTGCTTGGGGAACTGCTGCTGGTTGGGGTGCTTGTTGTACCGCTTCCAAGCAGGCTGCTGTGTATTTTGCCCCTGGTCCTTCTGTGGTTTTGGACCTTGGCCATTACTCTGAGAACGGCCTTGGTGCTGGGCTTCAGTCTGAGATGGCTTCCCAGACTTGGCAGTATCTTTTCTGCTCCAGGTGTTTTGCTTACGAGCTTGATACCCGTATGCAGTAAAGAATGCGTCAGCCTTCTCTGCCGTTTGGCTGGCATCTTTCACCTGGCAGATCTTAAGCTGTGCTATGAGCTCAGCAGGCCACGACCTCTCTAGCTGTGTACGCAGCATAAGGTCAATTATCCCCTCACGCGTGGAAGGAGTTTCATCTTTCTCCATCCACTCATTTAAGTAAGCTGTGAGACGATCAAGGAACTGAACAGCTGTCTCCTTGTCTTGGAGACGAGCTCGCATGAACTGAACTTTGGTGTCGTCTACTGTGAGACCATACGCCTTAATGAGTGCAGCTTTCATCATCTCATATGTGAGATTGTCTCCACGAATTCTGTGGAGAATATCGAGGGCAGGGCCCTCAAATAGGCTAAGAAACTGAAGCCGCTTAGCTGCCTCATCCAGTTGATACATGTCTGCCATGTCCTCAAAACGAGCTACGTATGGCTTGATTCGCTCGCTTTCCTTGTATGAAGGAAGCTTGATGCGTGGGGTCGCCAGGACATGTGCAGGGAGAACGCTCGTGGAGCTTGGACCAACTGCACCAGACGTGTCTGAAGCCAAGGAATCTCGCTGGAGCTTCAGCACTTCAAGTTCATGTTTTTCTCGTGCCTCACGTTCGGCACGCTCGTATTCGCGCTGTTCTCGCTCGCGTTCATGTCGTTCACGCTCGTATTCGCGCTGTTCTCGCTCTCGTTCATGTCGTTCACGCTCGTATTTGCGCTGTTCTCGCTCTTTTTCTAACTCGTGTTCGCGTTGTTGTCGCTCTTTTTCTAACTCGTGTTCGCGCTGTTGTCGCTCTTTTTCTAACTCGAGCTCGCATTGTTTCTGCTCGTATTCGCGCTGTTTCTCTCGCTGCTCTTGTTCATATGCACGCTCTCTTTCACGTTCCTCACGCTGTTCTCGCTCTTATTCGCGCTGAATCCTACGCTCTTCACGAGCATCTTTCTCACGTTCTTGCTCGTAATTGAACCGTGAAAGAACGTAACTCTGTATTTTCTCTGGGTCTGTGAGACCCATATCTTTGGCTTCCTGTACAAATACAGTGGTAGCCATGGCGCTAATTTATTAAGCAACCCGAAATTGAGTACTGACTGCTTAGTGACGAATACTAATAAACACAAGTAAAGAATACAGACACAAGCTAGAGGTGACCAGTCTTATCTAGTTAACTGGCAAAGATTAAAGCAAAAATGCGAACAACTAAGAACTCTCAATAATTAACACAATGGTTACGGCGGCTACCCAGGAGCGAATAAAATCGTCTGGCGTTACCAAGAATAAACTAGAGTTAAGTACTCTATTGATTAATAAAGCAAAAATTCACTTGCTAAATCAACGGTAACCACCAGTAAACTTGTGCCTATAGACTTTAATGATAAATACCTAAATATGAATGAGTGAACACTATCTCGTGAATAGCTTTAGAGCTAGGAGTTAATATCCTGGAATGAGGTCGCCAATTGTCACGGGGTTTTTATATTATATCACTGTGTTTTTAAAATAAATGCTTAAATATTATTTAATTGATATTAATATTCAATAACATTAAAGAGCAGGGACAATGATTGTCTTGCTACATCAAGCAACGATTACTTTACGCTGACTTGCTACGATTCTCTAAGAACAAGAATTTATAAACTTTCTCAACAGTACACAGCAGAGACTAATTACTCACAATTGCTGAATTACTGTACTGTTAGCCTCTGGAGAAAGTTACTTCACCCCTAACAATAAATAACTAATACTAACATCAGGTTCTTGCCGATGCTTAACTCCTATGGCACAACGGATTTTTAGTTAATACAACAAGACTGGTCTAAGTACCAGTTATGAATAGTAAAACGTTTATGCAAGCTAGGAGCTATATGGAAAATAAGCTTAATTTGGAGAAATGAAACAAGATTTTACTTTACATTGAGCTCAAGAAAAAGAACTGTTAAATTTATTGATTACAAAAAATAAATTTAACGTTACAATTCAAATCAAATCAATGAGACGCACTCACTCACTCACACAAAAGCTAAATACTTACGCCTAGGAAAAACACCTTAATTAAATTCTTAAGACTACAAAATACACAAAGGAAATACCAGTCGATGAATGCTATGTATCACCCGGGGGGTGGGAGTTTGGATTAACTGTACTAGTGGAGTTTGGGTGCTAGCTGACCTCTCACACTTCTCGAGCACAGGACCTCTCTCCGTCAAAGCCACAACTAGACTGAATTCAAATGATATATAGGCAGGACGCACAAGCCACCGGAAGAAGGCGTGGCTAACGGTTGAGGGAAGCAGAGGCGAACAATAAAGAAACAATTGTATCGCTCAGTAGAGCACTTAGTGACGTGCATTAAATCGGTCACTTTTGAAAGTGACGAATGTTTTGGAAAGTATACCCCGAAATGGAGGGAGAAACGGTTAGCTGAGCGATACACAGTGAGTTTTCCACTAATAGTTCATGGCTTCTCACAAAAGGGAAATGTCGCGGATTGATTCGTGACAGTCTGCATGCCGCCGAATCCACTGTGCTGCTGTGTTTCGGTGAATACCAAGGACCCGGGCAATATGACAAATGCTGTAACCCTCAGCATTGAGGGCTACAATAGCCCCGCCTGATGTCAGTGAGGTTTTCATCATGACTGGGATGACCTTGATATGATGATTACCATGATGGCTTCATTGCGGTGTATGGCATGTTCCTTGACAGGAGTTATAAAACACTCACGGACTGGTTCGGACCTTACGAACCAGCTGTAGCCAGGTATGCAAACCCCTAAAAAAACATCAGCAGGTGTTTGAACCTATACAGTAAGTATCAGACTCCCTGTGAACAAACATTTATTATTATTTTGTTTTTTACTTTGGGTACATTCATGTGTAAATAAAATCATACAGAATTCGAGCTCGGACTTTCAGCCATTCCCATGGTTAGGGAGGCAAGAAAATGTAGCTATTTCTTCTGTTGATAAAGTAAGAAATCTTCGCCTGGACATTCTCCTCCAGTTTCACCATGGACGATTATGGGGCTGTCATTATATCACTTCTCCCCTTCGACTTCCTCATGGGTGACATTAAAATTTCTTCAATTGATGTACCTTCTGCCATAACTGGCCTCATTACTAACAAGGCATATGGGCATGATTGGGTCCCTCCTGTTGTCCTCAAGAACTGTGCTTCTGTTCTTACACTCTGCCTAAGTAAACTCTCTCCTTTGTCTGACAACTTGCCCCTTTCCTCCTTACGGAAGTTTGCTCTCATTCAGCCCGTCACAAAGAAGGGTGACCATTTTCAGCCCTCTGTCTAGCGCCCAATTGCTTTAACTTCATGTACTTCAAAAGTTTTTTAGCCTGTTCTTAGCAGAAAAAAAGTTAATAAATAAAGCACCTTTCCTGTCACCACACTCTTCCAGATTGTCAGTATGGGTTCCACCAGGGACGTTCCACTGGTGATCTCATCTACCTTTCAGATTCTTAGTCAGCTTCCTTTCGGGAATTTGACGACAACTTTGTCATTGCACTTGACGTCTCAAAGGCTTTCGATCGAGTATGGCATAAATCTTTAATTTCCAAACTGCTCTCTTATGGTTTTTATCCTTCTCCCTGCCCCTTCGTCTCTAGCGTCCTTTCTGGTCATTCTGTAGTTGCTGTTGTAGACGGCCACTATTCTTCTCGAAGAGGTATCAATAATGGTGTTCCTCAGGGCTCTGTCCTATCACCAACTCTCTTCCTTTTATTTATCAGTGACTTAAGCTGTACATCTAACCCCACCCACTCATGCATTAATGACTCCACTCTTCATCTTTCCATTCGATTCCTGCAGTGTCCTTCTCAGCAGTTACGCCAACAAACAAGGGATGAGGCGTATGGGACACATAATGTCACTCTTGGATCATATCTCTGATTGGGGTAAAAGTAATCCTGTTGTTTATAATGTATTAAAATCTCAATGTTTACATCTTTCAACCTGATAAAATCTTCCACAGGAGGATCCTCAGATCTTTGACAATATCCTACTCAATTCTGGATTGTCTTTAAAAATTCTCGTGGTTTTATTCTCGCGTGATTTATCTTGGAAAGATCATAGTACCTCTTATAAAACATGCTTCCAAGAGACTAGGTGCGCTAAGCCGACTCTGTTCCTTCTTAATCTCTGCTCAATTGTTGCCTTTATTCACTGGTTTTATTCACCTCTGTGTCATTGCTTCCACTTTATGGTAAAAGACCCCATTTTATGGTATTTTGACCATCTTTAGGGTAACAGTTTGAGTAAGATTAAAACATGCGAAATCTAGGGTAATCAAGCATTTCTTGGAGTATTTCATTCATATTTTAGGGAAATTGTAAAATTTCCATTTACTAACATGTTAGTGACTCTGAGAGTAAATATCACGTGGAATAAATTGTCAGGACAATCTGTAATTTGCTCAGGATATGTTTCCATATGTAAAATCAAACTAGTTTCCCATTAAATGCTCTCAAATATGCGTTTTCTCTTCTGATTTTTGTTTTCCTTTGATAGCTGAGCATAGCGGTGGATGGTTATGGTGATGGCAGTGTCTGGTTGCGGTGATGACGATAATGGGTTGTGGCAATGGTGGCGCGTAGTTGTGGTGTTAGTGGTGGCTGCTTGCGATGATGGTGGAAGGTGGTTGTGGTGATGACGGTGCCTGGTTGTGGTGATGGTGGTGGGTAGGTGTTGTGATGGCAGTGGGTGGTTCTGATGATGGTGGTTGATGTAGTAACTGTGGAAGTTGGTTGTGCTAATGGTGGTGGTTGTGGTGGTTATGCTTGGGTGTGGTCGTACCTGATGAAAGTGTTGATGGTAGTGACTGTGTTGTGGTGGTTATGACTGGTACAATTGACAAGAGTTAATAGTAATGGTCGCGGATCGTGGTTGATGATGGTTGCGGTTGTGATGATGGAAGTTGTTTCTGATCGTAGCCATGTTGGTTTGTGTTGGTGGTTTGTGCATAGACTGAGGGAACTCCATCATCCATCTCATCACATTTAACTTCCACCGCTTCACCAAACTTTTGTTTTAACACACACACACACACACACACACACACACACACACACACACACACACACACACACACACACACACACACACACACACACACAAAGCATTACCAAAACCAAGCCCATCTTGAAACACCTACACTAACTGCACCTCACATACATCCAGTGCTTTGTTTGTGTTTGTGGGCGTACGAAGCGAGCATACATGCGTGTGTGAGTGATGTGTGCAGTTATGGTAGTTTATGAAAGAAATACTGAAAAAAATCTGCCCCAAAGATGACTGCCTGTTTACATGAACATCTGAGAGTTCTGGTTAACTCTCACATTAAGTGACGTGTGTGTGTGTGTGTGTGTGTGTGTGTGTGTGTGTGTGTGTGTGTATGTGTGTGAGTGCGTGCTTGCGTGCGTGTGTGTGTGTGTGTGTGTGTGTGTGTGTGTGTGTGTGTGTGTGTGTGTGTGTGTGTGTGTGTGTGTGTGTGTGTGTGTGTGTGTAACTGATTCAAGCACGTAATGACCCTTCTAACTTCCATATTTTATCATGCATGTGTGTGTGTGTGTGTGTGTGTGTGTGTGTGTGCGTGTGTGTGTGTGTGGATGGAGAGAGAGAGAGGGAGAGAGAGAGAGAGAGAGAGAGAGAGAGAGAGACAGACAGACAGACAGACAGACAGACAAAGAAAGTAAAATAATGGGAAATTCTTTGAAAAACATATTTAATCACGAATTTTCCGTCCACACCATGCCAGCATCGGGCACTTTGTCTTATGTCGTCAGCATGACTAATAGTAAATATATAAAGATGCTATTTGGCTCTCTATCATCTTAGTGTTTTTTCTTGGAGGGAACAACATGCTGGCTTCTTCCCTTTGGCTCCTTCTTCTTTGCATTAAAAAAAAAAAAAAGTAAATCCAAAACCCCAACTAGCTAAAACCAAATCCTCCTCCCAATTAAATCACTTAAAGAATAATGTCAAGAACCAGCAGAATAGACCGTAGTAAGGTATCAATGTCTACACTGCATCATTTATTTTCTACCCACACTGCCACATCGCCCACACCAGCAGTCTGAGCAGTCCCAGCCAGACGCCAGCAACCGCCATGGGAGCCTCTAACGAAGCGCTAATTACGGACTATCCTGTATATATAAAATTGCTCGTTAATTACCTGTATCAAATTGCATAGTGACCGCTAATTACCGCAAAATATATTTACCTGTAATTGCCAGTCCATTTTATTTAATCAAGGTGGGTTAATTAAGGGTGTGTATCAGGTGTAATGACCCCTGTTGGATCTTCTTAGCAGTTAAGAGACGACCCTCATTAACCCCTTCAGGCAGAGGGTGTAATTAGGAGTTTTGGCGTAGTAATTAACTTTCTCTCTCTCTCTCTCATCATTTTCTCGGCTTGCTTTCTGTTCACTGGACAGGATGGGACTCTTATTGAAGGGTCAAAGGTCACACACACACACACACACATACACACGCACACCATATATACATTCCTTTCTCTCTGTCTGTCTGTCTGTCTGTCTGTCTCTCTCTCTCTCTCTCTCTCTCTCTCTCTCCTTTAGGCTTGACACCCGCAGAACTATGCAATTATTTTGACTTATTCACCTCGGAGAGAGAGAGAGAGAGACTTCCAGGACGTGAGATAGCGATTGTATTTTTTTTCACCGTCAATCGATTTTCTCTGTCTCACTATCTCACTTTCTTATCTCACTTTCTCACATTTCTCTCTCCTACTTTCTCATATCCTGGGCTCGTATTCTTGTCGTGTAAGGAATCTCCCTAAAGGTCCTCTCCCACTTCGGCGTAAATAGGCACGATGAAGCCACGATGAAAATCGTGGCCGAAGTCGGTGATGTGTCGACGACTCTGACCAAGAATCGTGGTGTCGGCGTAATGCCGGCGACACCAGTACGACAAAACGCCGACACCTCGGCGGAGTATACGATATAACCGGCGACTAGTAGCCGACATATCGCCGTTATGTCGGCGTAATGCGCAAGCATTATTCTAAATTCAAATTTTAACGGTTTTTTTAAGCGGCGATTCAACGGCGATAAAGGTACAACGGCGGCGTGCTGTCGACGATGTATCGTCGATGTGTCAGCGAATGCATCTCACGCACCTTGCAGACAAAACGCTGAGGCCATCGCAGGTGCCTCACCATCATCGGCGTATTTAAGGCGATTAATTGACGGTTCCTCCACGAAATGTCGGCGATATATCATCGACATTCATAAGATGAAATATTACTGTCGCACAACCGTACGTATCATACGGTTTACGTAGGCTATGTCGTATTAACCTCACCGATGCATCGCCGATTCATTGCCGACGCTTCGCCGTATGACCGTATGACATCTCAACGGGTTTTTTCACCGCTGACGCCTCGCCGATGTCGGCGATCATACGCGGTTTATAAGGCCCTCTCCCACTTCGGCGAAAGTGTGGAAGATAAAGTCACAATGTGTCAAAAATCCCTAATTGTGGGTATTTGTCATCAAAATCTTGTCCATTCGTGGCATGGCGCCGATACGTCGTACCAGGTGGAAATTTGTCGTGGGGGACCACGACGTTTTCATGCTGCATGAAAATGTCGTGGCCCTCCACGATTTTGTAATATTTCGCAGATTAGTTGTAAACAACAAGGCGACGCCTCGGCAACGTTGGCGATTACCCTGCATATAAACCGCGTATGATCGCCGACATCGGCGAGGCATTGGCGGTGAAAAAAAACGTTGAGATGTCATATGGCCATACGGCGAAGCGTCGGCAATGTATCGGCGATGCATCGGTGAGGTTAATACGACATAGCCTATGTAAACCATACGATATGTACCAGGTTGTGCGACAGTAATAGTTCATCTTATGAATGTCGGTGATATATCGCCGACATTTCGCGGATGAACCGTCGATTAATTGCCTTAAATACTCCGATGACGGCGAGGCACCTCCGATGGCCTCGGCATTTTGTCTGCGAGGTGCGTGCGATGCATTCGCCGACACATTGACGATACATCGTCGACAGCACGCCGCCGTTGTACCTTTATCGCAATTGAGTCGCCTTTAAAAAAAATCGTTAAAATTTGAATTTAGAATAATGCTTGTGCATTACGCTGACATATCAGCGATATGTTGGCTACTAGTCGCCAGTTATATTGTATACTCCGCCGAGGTTTCGGCGTTTTGTCGTACTGGTGTCGCCGGTATTACGCCGACACCACGATTCTTCGTCAGAATCGTCGACACATCACCGACTTCAGCCACGATTTTCATCGTGGCTTCATCGTGCCTATTTACGCCGAAGTGGGAGAGGGCCTTTACGCCGGGTAATCGCTGACGTCACCGAGGCGTCGCCTTGTTGTCAATGACTAATCTGCGAAATTTTACAAAATCGTGGAAGGCCACGACGTTTTCATGCAGCATGAAAACGTTGTGGCCCCCCACGACAAATTTCAACCTCGTGCGACGTATCGGCGACATGCCACGAAAGGACAAGAATTTGATCACGAATACGCACGATTAGGGATTTTTGACACATCGTGACTTTATCTTCCACACTTTCGCCGAAGTGGGAGAGGGCCTTAACACCTCTCCCTTTGTGACTTATTTTTGGATACAGCTGATTAATTTCCGTTTGTACGTTACTTATGCGAAGTATGGCGATATTGGAAAGGCTTTATGTGAGACAGAAGAGGATAGTAAGGTGTAATAAGCAAAATTAATCGCTTAGAACAGTGGTTCTTAACCTTTTTTCTTGGCGACCCAAAATCCATAAGAAGGTCTACATGGCGACCCAAACCCTCGTAAACTTACTCTGCACCAGAACTGAAACAAACATATGTGTCATATCATGTGACTAAAACCAAAGTAAAATTTTAATATTTTATTGATGCCACCATGCCATAATAAATAAATCTCATTTTTAATATTTGTGCCTCCTAAGAACTAAAATATCAACACATTTGGCAGGAAAAAAATTAATCGAAGATCAGAAATTCAAGATAATCCAAATAATTTATTCATGTTCATGACACACCTATTTACTCTGACTATTAAGGAGAGGGTCACTGTTTTGGATGTTGTCTGACACATAAAGTACGATAATCAGTGAGATCCCTGGCACTGAATAGTTTCAATCAGCTTCTCAAACCGGGGTGATTTAGATGACAGACTGCATCTTAGGTCATGCCCTGGTTGTAGACTCTGTCTTTGTGACTGTGAGTGCAGGAAATCCTGCCTCGCACAGATAAGTTGTAGCAAAGGGAAGGAGTGCTTTCAGGGCTTCACCTCCAAGAATTTAATTTTCTTTGTAAACTCTGATCCAGAATGAGCTCAATGATTCGTTTTATTTCCCGAAATCATAACGAAGTGTTTCATCATTCTGAATCTTGATGAGCTGCTCCTGGAGGTAGCTGATGTTCGAAATCTCGTCAGGTAAGTCTTCAGCTTCAATGATGAAGGAATTTCTAACCCAGACATATTTCATCACATTCTCAGGAATGTAGTGAGAAAACTCTTCGATTAGTCTGGAGATATATTCCACAATGATGCTTTGGACCTGGATGAGAGAAAATTTTTCGTCTTCCAGAAATGCACTCAAGGATGGAAACGATGCAGTCTTCCCAGTCTCAATTTTACACTTTCACAGCTTCAGTTTTCCCTTGAATGCAGTTACCTTCTCTGACAGCCCAACTAATGTCTGATCGCGACCTCGCATTGAAATGTTTCAGGCGTTAATCTCAGCAAAGATATCTGCAAGATAAGCCACTTGCATCACCCACTTTGAATCTGAGAATCTTGGGGCCAGTGAATAATTCTTTTCTGTTAGAAACATCTCAGTCTCGTTCCGCATTTCAAGCAACCGTTGAAGCACCTTTCCTCGTGACAGCCAACTGACCTCAGAGTGGTACAACAGATGTACATGTTCCGAACCAAAATCAGAACACATCTGGCTGAAGATCCTGGAGTTCACAGCCCTAGATTTAATGAAATATTGACTATCTGGATGACTTCCTGCATCACTTTCTGTAACTCAGGTGACAACCTCTGAGAAGCAAGATTCTCTTGGTAAAGGAGACAGTGAACAATCAGTACGCATGAATTTTCCTCTTTAACTCTAGCAGTGAAGCCTTGACGTATTCCCAGCATTCCCTGTGCACCATCACAACAGACTCTAAAACACTGACTCCACTGAAGCCCTTCTTCCTTGAAGAATGAGTCCACACAGGACTGAAAATATCTTCTCCGGTTGTGGTTATGTGTAATGGCCGACAGAACAGAAATTCCTCTTCCATGTCTTCTGCACCTTGGTACCGTACATAAGCCATGAGCTGGGCATCATTACTGACGTCTGTAGATTTGTCCAGCTGGAGACTAAACTCTCCACTCGTTATTATGGCTGCAATCACCTGATATTTCGTATCACATGATATATTCATAATTCGTCGACAAACTATATCATTTGACAGAGGTATCTGTTCGATTTCCTTTGCAGCATCATTTCCACAAACTGTACGCACCATCTCGAGGGCTGTTGGCTTTACAAAATTCTTCACCAGTGTTGTGTGGCTTCTTTGCTTTTGCAATCCTCCAAGCTACGAGGTATGAGGCGAATGTCGCTTGCTTCGCTGAGTGGACAGCAGTCCTCGTTCCCTTCTTTCAAAGAAATTCAGCTCTTTGTTTACAAGTCCATTGTGCCTTCCTTCCAAGTGCCTTCTAAGTTTGCTTTAATTGAAGGATTCGTTCTCAAGACTTCCCTACAAATAACACACTGTGGTTTAAGAACGCCACGTTCAGTGATGTGAGTGAAGCCAAGATTAAGATATTCGCACTTGTACTGTCTTTTTGTCATCGTTTCTAAGTATCAAATAACCAACCTGAAACAGAGCACAGAAAAATTCTTAATACGAGTTGTGAAGTACCACCGAAACTAGTTGCAATAAGTCAGCAGTAGTGTTGTGTGTGATAAGCCACGAACACACATACAAATTTTTCACACAGCTCACGTAAGCACTCTTGTCATGTTGATAAAAAGCACTAAGACAGTGTCAAAAAATAAATAAACGAAAATCGTGAAGTCAAGCAACTCACCCTCACGACTATTTCGATGAAAAATATAACTGACAGTTACTGTCTCAACACACTACCAGCATCGCCCCGCCTGAGCAGCCTCTCTCCTACCTCCTCCCCTCCCCCCCTTCTCACTCTCCCGAAATGAAAACGGTTAAGATTTGACATTTAAAATGTACAGTACGCTACTCCCAGTTGTGTGCATGGTAGTAATCATTTTTTAAGCCAAATGCAACCGTACGAGAGAGAGAGAGAGAGAGAGAGAGAGAGAGAGAGAGAGAGAGAGAGAGAGAATGTAAAGTGTGAAGTATGGACAAGTACGGTAATATGTTAAAAAGTAATAGTATACAACATTAATAATAACAGTAATATATTTCTCTCTTGGCGACCCACTCCAAATGGTTTGGCGATCCAAATTTGGGTCGCGACCCATAGGTCAAGAACCACTGACTGCTATTATCATCACTACTACTATTATTATTATCACTACTAATATTATCATCACTACTACTATCATTATCACAACTACTGTTATCATCACTGCTATTATCATCACTATTGCTATTATTATCACTACTACTATTATTATTATCACTACTAATAATATCATCACTATCATTATCACTACTACTATTAATCACTGCTATTATCATCACTACTACTATTATTATCACTGCTACTGTTATTATTATCACTATTAATATTATCATCACTATCATTAGCACAACTACTGTTATCATCACTACTACTATTATCATCACTACTACTATTATTATTATCACTACTAATATTATCATAACTACTACTATCATTATCACAACTATTGTTATCATCACTGCTATTATCATCACTACTACTATTATCATCACTACTACTATTATTTTGACTTGCTAACTCACAGCATGTCAGAACAACCCCCCGTGTGAGCACTGGCGCTGCTGCTTCACGCTTTCAAATTGCAAGTGTTCCTGCGACTACGTAAGGTGCTGGAACTGGCCGACCGAGGAGTCCACCACGACCACAACGACAACGAAGACGACCAGTACGACTCGAGGTGACCCCAGCATCGGCAGTGTGAGTAGTGGTAAAGGTCGTGAAGCCCCCAGTGGTCGTCGCGCAGTATGGCAGTCGTAAGCAAGAACTCGGCTCCATTATCCTCAACAAGAACGACAAGAACACCAACAAAAACAACAATAACAGAACAACAAGAATGACAAATAAACAACAACAAAGAACAAGGACAACAATACCATCACAACTACAAAAACAACAAAGTAAAAACTATCTATATATCTATCTATTGCCAGACGCCTCAATCCCGTTTGGGGTGGCCACAAACAAATCGCCTCCAAGTCGCCCTGTCCCCCGCCATTTCACTGCCCTGCTCCCAACTCACACCCCCCTCTCTCATATACCTCTCAACCCCATCCCTCCATCTCATCCTCGGCCTCCCCCTCCCTCTTTCCCCCTCCACCTCACTCACATACATTCTCTTCGTCAGTCTGTCACCCTCCATCCTCTCCACATGGCCAAACCACCTCAGTGTGTTCCTCATAACGCTTCCTATCACATCCACATCCACACCACAACGCTCCTTTATATCCTCATTCGTCAGCCAGTCTCTCCACGTGACTCCACAGGCTCCTCTTAAATAACTCATTTCCACTGCTCTCACTCTTGACTTGTGTCCTTCCAACAATGTCCAAGCTTCACTTCCGTACGTTAGAGTTGGTATCACAATACTGTCATGTAGTAACTTTTTCACTTCCATGCTCACTTCCCAGTTTCTTATCACTGCTTTCAAGGAACCAGCAACCTTTCTTCCCTGCTGTACCCTTTCAAGCACTTCAAACTCCAAACCTCCATCCTTACTCATCACACTACCCAAGGACTTAAACGTACTCACATTTTCCAATTCCTCACCATCCAACCTCGCTGTACATTCACTAACTTCACCTCTCTCAAAGACCATCACTTTACTCTTCCCTACATTCACCTTTAGGTTCCGTTTCTTACACACTCTCTCAAACTCATCCACCAAGCCTTGCAGCTCCCCTTCGTCTTCACTCAACAACACAGTATCATCTGCAAACAACAGTACAGGGAGTTTCCAAACACTATCCTCTCTCACCAGGGCCACTCCAACATCCACTACCCTACCTTGTACCTCTTTTATTACCCCATCCATGTACAGATTGAACAACCATGGAGACATGACACATCCCTGTTTCAAACCAACTTTCAAAGAGAAAAATTCACTTAGTTCACCATCCACACGCACTGCAGCCTTCGCACCATCGTACATACTCTTCACAGCATTCAACAACTTCCCATCTACTCCATATATTCTTAACACTTTCCACAATCCTTGTCCATCCACCCTGTCATATGCTTTCTCCAAATCCATGAAAGCCGCATACAACTTCTTTCCCTTCTCTAGAAACTTTTCCACTAAAGATCTAAGAATGAATATCTGATCTTCACAACCCCTTCCCTTCCTAAAACCTCCCTGTTCTTCTCCAACTAATTTCTCTGTTGTTTCTCTAACTCTGTCTATAAGTATCCTACCATACACTTTTCCTATTATACTAAGAAGACAAATGCCCCTATGATTACCACACACTTCTTTTTCCCCTTTTCCTTTGTACAAGGGAATAATTATACCTGACTTCCAATTCTCCGGGACTCTACCTTCCTCCCAGGCCAATCTGCACATCTTCCACATCAATTCTACTACTATCTCTCCCCCATGCTTCAGCATTTCACCACACACTCCATCAATTCCTGGGGCTTTCCCCGATTTAACTTTCTTCATTGCTTCCACAACTTCTATCCTACTGATTTCTTCCTGTCTTCTCACCTCCCTCCTTCTCCCAGCCATTCCCCAGCCACTTATACTCGCATTACTTCCATCCTCTACGTTCAACAATTCTTTAAAGTGTTCTCTCCATCTGCTCACTTTTTCTCCCTTCTCCACTAGTAATCTACCATTTTTATCTTTCACTCCACTGCTAACTTCACTTCCACCCTGTCTTACTCTTTTCACTTCTCTCCAGAACATTTTCATACAGTCCCTCCACTTTACACTCAAATTCCTTCCAAATTCCTCATCCGCTCTCTTCTTACTCTCTCTTACTAATCTTTTCACCTCTCTCTTCCTTTCCACATATAACTCTCTCTTCCGCCTCTCAACTTCTTCCACGCCCCTATTTCTCTTCCATTCATTGTATGCTTTCTTCTTTTGTGCAACAGCCTGTTTCACCTCTTTAGTCCACCATGCTGTTCCTTGCACCCCCCTCCGTCTTCTCTTCCTTCCACACACCACATCACATGCTGCACATATTTCTTCTGTAAATATCTTACACATACCTTCCACGTCTCCCATCTGCTCCAATTCATATTTGCCCAATCGTTCCTCCACTTCTCTCTTATACTCTGCCCTTTTTCTCATCCTCTTGTAACCTTTCCACTCTCCTTGCAACTACTCCTTCCTCTCGTCTTTCCCTTCTTCTATTCCTCCATCTTACTTGCACCCTAATTCTGGCCACCACCAAGCAGTGGTCAGAAAGTCCACTCCCCCAACCTCTATACATTCTTGCATCCTTTACACATCTTCGCATCCTTTCATCCACACACACACATAATCAATCATTGCCTTCCTTTCATTCAGTTCACCACCCACCCTTCTCATCACTCGCCATGTATACCTGTGGATCATTTTATGCCTGAAGAGGGTATTGGCTATCACCAACCCCCTCCCAGCACAAATGTCCACTAACGCACTCCCATTCTCATCTATCTCAGCAGGCACACCCCACTCACCAACTATTCCATCCACCTTCACATTCCCAACTTTACCATTCATATCACCAATCAAAAACACTCTCTCATTCCTTCCAAACTTTTCCATGCACACTTCCACATTTGTCCAGAACTCTTCTCTCACTCTTCTAGCACGATCTTGCGTTGGCGCATACACACACACAATCGCCCACATTTGTATTCCAACTTTCAACTTTACCCACACAATCCTTGACCCAACTGATCCATATTGTCTTATGCTCTTCTTCCATCTTTTACTCACAACTATACACACTCCTTCCTTTGCCCTCTCATTCTCATCTACTCCTGCACATATACCCCATCCATACTCCCATTCTCTCACACTTTCTCCTCTCCATTTTGTTTCAGTTATTCCACATACATCCACTTTCGCATCCTCAAGCACCTGGACAATCTCTCTCTTTCACCTCATCATTCGCTCCTCTTACATTCCATGTACTCATTACCAAGTCCTTTGTCCGGTCCTGGGTCGTCATCGTTTGGTCAGTCCTTGTCCGAGGCTTCTTGTTTGTTTTTTTAGTTAGTTGTTTTCCGGGGAGGGGCACTAACCCTCCGCCAACCCTTTTAGTAGCCTTTTACGACAAGCAGGGATAATGGGGGAGTATTCTTGAAAACCCCCCTACCCCCAGGGGTAAAAAAAAACAAACAACAAAAACAATAATAACAAGAATGACAAACAAGAACAACAATATCACCACAACTACAAAATGAAAAAAAGTAAAAAACAAACAACAAAAACAATAAGAAAAAACTATCAACAACAAAAACAATGACAAATATAGTCCATTCACCTTAGCTTGGCCCGGATTTTCGTCCTTTTGCAGCTTATTTCACGTAGCTTAGTGGCAGAATAAGACAATGCCACGGCTCTACATCTCTTCCATAGCACTTCTTCGTGACTAGCAATTTGAAAGGGTTAATGAGGGCTATATCTCCCCCTCCCCCTCGTTCCAAAATTCCCTCCTGTGTTTAATAAAATCATTTGGATGTGATATGGATTACACGAAAAGGTAAAAAAAAAAATAATAATGCTTCTCTCTCTCTCTCTCTCTCTCTCTCTCTCTCTCTCTCTCTCTAGGGGGCGCGGTAGCTCAGTGGTAGGGCATATAGCTCTTGGCCGGGGGGGGGGGTCACCCAAACTTTGACAACTTGGTAAATGTGGTTAAGTTCCCCGCCTGGGAGTGTTGTGCATGGCCAGCTACCACATCACTGCAATGTTTGTGCCTCCAGGGACGATGGTAATCATGCAGCTGCTACATTTTTAGTGGGCTAAAGGGTGCACACCTTGCCCCAGGGTAATCCGGGACTATGCAGGGACAGGGGCGTCCATCTTCCCTGAGCCGGACACATCACACGGCCGCATACCCATGATGTGTTAGGTAATGATGAGCAATCAAGCAAATTTAGTCATTTTACTCTAATGTGGCCCAGATTTTTTGGTTATTTTGTAGTTTATTTCACACTCTACATTCCTTGCATAGCACTTCTTCGTCACTGGCATCATATTCTAGTGAAAATGGTATAATACACAAAGGAGTATAGAGGATGGCAAACAGTGGTATGAAATCCATTATACTTTTTTTTTTTTAATGCAATATGTTTTTCAAATTATTTAACTAGAACCAGATATTGAAATTGTGCTAAATTATGGAGAAGCAGTTTTTGTCTCACTTAAACCCTCTTCAGATGTACAATCAAAATAGTTATCTATCTGGCTATGAATCTATTATCTGTCTATCTATCTAATATCTATTATCAATCTGTAACTCTGTGTGTATGTATGTACGGATGGATGTATATGACCATACAAGTATATAGTGTGGAGAGAGAGAGAGAGAGAGAGAACTGCTGCTGGTTGGGGTGCTTGTTGTACCGCTTCCAAGCAGGCTGCTGTGTATTTTGCCCCTGGTCCTTCTGTGGTTTTGGACCTTGGCCATTACTCTGAGAACGGCCTTGGTGCTGGGATTCAGTCTGAGACGGCTTCCCAGACTTGGCAGTATCTTTTCTGCTCCAGGTGTTTTGCTTACGAGCTTGATACCCGTATGCAGTAAAGAATGCGTCAGCCTTCTCTGCCGTTTGGCTGGCATCTTTCACCTGGCAGATCTTAAGCTGTGCTATGAGCTCAGCAGGCCACGACCTCTCTAGCTGTGTACGCAGCATAAGGTCAATTATCCCCTCACGCGTGGAAGGAGTTTCATCTTTCTCCATCCACTCATTTAAGTAAGCTGTGAGACGATCAAGGAACTGAACAGCTGTCTCCTTGTCTTGGAGACGAGCTCACATGAACTGAACTTTGGCGTCGTCTACTGTGAGACCATACGCCTTAATGAGTGCAGCTTTCATCATCTCATATGTGAGATTGTCTCCACAAATTCTGTGGAGAATATCGAGGGCAGGGCCCTCAAATAGGCTAAGAAACTGAAGCCGGTTAGCTACCTCATCCAGTTGATACATGTCTGCCATGTCCTCAAAACGAGCTACGTACGGCTCGATTCGCTCGCTTTCCTTGTATGAAGGAAGCTTGATGCGTGGGGTCGCCAGGACATGTGCAGGGAGAACGCTCGTGGAGCTTGGACCAACTGCACCAGACGTGTCTGAAGCTAAGGAATCTCGCTGGAGCTTCAGCACTTCAAGTTCATGTTTTTCTCGTGCCTCACGTTCCGCACGCTCGTATTCGCGCTGTTCTCGCTCGCGTTCATGTCGTTCACGCTCGTATTCGCGCTGTTCTCGCTCTCGTTCATGTCGTTCACGTTCGTATTCGCGCTGTTCTCGCTCTTTTTCTAACTCGTGTTCGCGTTGTTGTCGCTCTTTTTCTAACTCGAGCTCGCGTTGTTTCTGCTCGTATTCGCGCTGTTTCTCTCGCTGCTCTTGTTCATATGCACGCTGTCTTTCACGTTCCTCACGCTGTTCTCGCTCGTATTCGCGCTGAATCCTACGCTCTTCACGAGCATCTTTCTCACGTTCTTGCTCGTAATTGAACCGTGAAAGAACGTAACTCTGTATTTTCTCTGGGTCTGTGAGACCCATATCTTTGGTTTCCTATACAAATACAGCGGTAGCCATGGCACTAATTTATTAAGCAACCCGAAATTGAGTACTGACTGCTTAGCGACGAATACTAATAAACACAAGTAAAGAATACAGACACAAGCTAGTGGTGACCAGTCTTATCTAGTTAACTGGCAAAGATTAAAGCAAAAATGCGAACAACTAAGAACTCTCAATAATTAACACGATGGTTACGGCGGCTACCCAGGAGCGAATAAAATCGTCTGGCGTTACCAAGAATAAACTAGAGTTAAGTACTCCATTGATTAATAAAGCAAAAATTCACTTGCTAAATCAACGGTAACCACCAGTAAACTTGTGCCTATAGACTTTAATGATAAATACTTAAATATGAATGAGTGAACACTATCTCGTGAATAGCTTTAGAGCTAGGAGTTAATATCCTGGAATGAGGTCGCCAATTGTCACGGGGTTTTTATATTATATCACTGTGTTTTTAATATAAATGCTTAAATATTAATTAATTGATATTAATATTCAATAATATTAAAGAGCAGGGACAATGATTGTCTTGCTACATCAAGCAACGATTACTTTACGCTGACTTGCTACGATTCTCTAAGAACGAGAATTTATAAACCTTCTCAACAGTACACAGCAGAGACTAATTACTCACAATTGCTGAATTACTGTACTGTTAGCCTCTGGAGAAAGTTACTTCACCCCTGACAATAAATAATTAATACTAACATCAGGTTCTTGCCGATGCTTAACTCCTATGGCACAACGGATTTTAAGTTAATACAACAAGACTGGTCTAAGTACCAGTTATGAATAGTAATACGTTTATGCAAGCTAGGAGCTATATGGAAAATAACCTTAATTTGGAGAAATGAAACAAGATTTTACTTTACATTGAGCTCAAGAAAAAGAACTGTTAAATTTATTGATTACAAAAAATAAATTTAACGTTATAATTCAAATCAAATCAATGAGACGCACTCACTCACTCACACAAAAGCTAAATACTTACGCCTAGGAAAAACACCTTAATTAAATTCTTAAGACTACAAAATACACAAAGGAAATACCAGTCAATGAATGCTATGTATCACCCGGGGGGTGGGAGTTTGGATTAACTGTACTAGTGGAGTTTGGGTGCTAGCTGACCTCTCACACTTCTTGAGCACAGGACCTCTCTCCATCAAAGCCACAACTAGACTGAATTCAAATGATATATAGGCAGGACGCACAAGCCACCGGAAGAAGCCGTGGCTAACGGTTGAGGGAAGCAGAGGCGAACAATAAAGAAACAATTGTATCGCTCAGTAGAGCACTTAGTGACGTGCATTAAATCGGTCACTTTTGAAAGTGACGAATGTTTTGGAAAGTATACCCCGAAATGGAGGGAGAAACGGTTAGCTGAGCGATACACAGTGAGTTTTCCACTAATAGTTCGTGGCTTCTCACAAAAGGGAAATGTCGCGGATTGATTCGTGACAGTCTGCATGCCGCCGAATCCACTGTGCTGCTGTGTTTCGGTGAATACCAAGGACCCGGGCAATATGACAAATGCTGTAACCCTCAGCATTGAGGGCTACAATAGCCCCGCCTGATGTCAGTGAGGTTTTCATCATGACTGGGATGACCGTGATATGATGATTACCATGATGGCTTCATTGCGGTGTATGGCATGTTCCTTGACAGGAGTTATAAAACACTCACGGACTGGTTCGGACCTTACGAACCAGCTGTAGCCAGGTATGCAAACCCCTAAAAAAACATCAGCAGG